>NC_056726.1:969889399-970189399 GCF_019279795.1 Protopterus annectens | reverse complement strand
GGCCGCTCTCTGATCCCTATCTGAGGGGCGGTTTCTGAACGAAAAGGGGAAACGGAGTCTCATCTGGTTCAGGTAGGATGAAAAATAAATTTCTTTTAATTTAATTTAATCTTGTCGACAAGGTTTTATTTTTAGTTAAGGATGGGTAGGATTACTTGTTAAGATTATTTTGTTAGGGTCACCCGTTAAGATAGTCCCATTTTATAATAAGGCCTGTAAAATAATTTTGATACAGTCCTAAATACCAGAGAAAGAAAAAAAAAAAAGGGGGGGGGGAAGGTAAAATAAGAAATCTAGGGGAAACATGGGTTCGAGTTGCTGCAAGTGTGAGAGTGATGCCTATTTAAATGTTGATGCTAAGTATATGAAAGGTTTAAACAAAAATAATGTTAAATTTTTGAAAAAGTGGAAGTCGAGATATGATTTTGATGGTACACTGAATAAGAATGCCTGTGCAAAGTTGGTTAGAGATTTGAAAAGAGATGCGGGAACTAGAAGTAAAAAACAAAGACAAGTGGGATTTCCCCAAGCACAAAAATGGTTAGAAGAGGCAAATAAATGAGCTATAAAAGAAAAACAGTGCCAGGAAAAAGAAAAAAATAAATCAAAAGGGATCACTGGTGCAAGTGGAAAAGTAGCTTTATTATTAGATAAGGAGGATGAGCATACAGTTTGTGCGGTACAAAGGCAGGCAACTGCCCCACTGTATGGGGAAATTGCTGCTGCTGTACCGGCGGAACCTCCTTAATATCAGTCTGAAGATATGGGATCTGTACAGCAGGGTGGGTTATTGGCTTCTCAAGGAAACGTTGTGACCCCTCCAATTTACCCGCAAATTCCCGTAGTACCCATGGTTGCTTTGCAACAGGTAGACCAACCTATGCAGTTAAGGTCAGGACCAGCAGGGCAAGGACGTTGGGCCATTAAACTTTCTGACCACTCAGAAGCCCTTCCCTTAATACAAGTTGCAAACCCACAAGCAGGGGATGTTGGACAAGAGCCAACTATTTTAGTTTATCGTCCTTGGGCTAGAGAGGATATAAAACGAGCTACGGATGGTATTCCTCATCCCAAGGTTAATTTTCAAAAGTTTTCTGAGGACATAGTTGGTATGCATTTAAGTTATCATCTAAATGGTTTAGAAGTAGAACAAGTAGTGCGACAAATCCTGGGTCCAGATTGGCACTTAGTTTGTGGTACTTGGACATGTAAGGCAGATGATGGCACTACATTAAAGCATAATTCTGGGGTGTTAGACACGCAAGTCACTGATCTGTTGAAGAGAATTTCTGATAAGTGGCGTCCAAGAGCAGATTGGACAGTAATAAATCAGTGCACCCAAAATGATGATGAATCTGTAGATCACTATACTGTAAGATTGACAGAAGTGTTCAATAACCATTGTGGAATGATGATTCCGCAGGATCAGACTACTGATAGCCCGTACAAACAGCAATTGAAAAACACTTTTCTTAAAGGTTGTAAGGCTCCGATAAATAGTTTTATAACTAAGCATATGGTTGATCACAGAACATGTAGACTGCAACCTTTGTTTGAATATGCACAGCATGCTGAGCAACACTTCAATTTAAAAAAGAAAAAGAAAGTACAAGTGTTAGCAGTAGGGGATGATGGTGGTATATTTTTGGTACAGGACCAAAGGGGGCAAGGGCGCCGTGGTGGCGTACAAAGACGTGGGGGCCCGAAATGGGACACGTCGTATAAACAGGGTGGACATTCAGAGGAATATGAGGGGAGGTTAAAATGTGGAGAATGTTTTAAATGTGGTAGACGTGGGCACTTTGCTGCTGACTGCGAAGAGTGGCAACATCCCCCACAGCTTACGAACAAGGGCTCCGCATGACTATATGGTAGTAAAGGAAGGCGCCAAATTCATTATTGTGATTATTGTAGAGAAGAAGAAAGTGAGAATGATTGTGATGATGATGAGGCAGACACTCTCTGCAATGAATGTCAGGACACCCAGGAAATTAAGGAAGGGCGGGATTGTGACTGAAGTCATAAACCTGGCACATTTGGGTATTGCTATGCATCTGGATCAAAACCCCATGATAGAGTTTTTGGTTGAGGGATAGAAAGTGGAGTTTTTATGTGATTCAGGTGCATCGCGTACACTTTTGGGTCCAGCAGTTCTACCCCCGAACTGCGAAACAGATGAGTTTGTCCTTGTGAAAGCGGCAAATGGGAAAATCTATAAGGAACCACTGTCTCATCCTCTATTGTTCACAGATCCGCAAACAAACCAAACTGTTAGGTGTAGGGTAATTATATCAAAAGTTTGTCCAGTTAATTTGCTGGGAAGAGATTTGATGCATTTGTTTGGAATCGCGGCAATTCCCACACCTAAAGGCATTGAGGCGAAAAGGTTAGCGGACGGCTTGGTGGTACAAGGAGTACAAGACATGTTTTACTGGTATAGCCAGGACTTGATTTCAAATGGGCCGGGGAGGGTTGATACAGATTTGATCAACCTAGCTTTAAGTAAATCTAGGAGCGGGTCACTGCAGGTTGCGGCGCACTTACATTGTACTATGTACTACAGACAGGCCCCTGGTCCGGATAAAGAATTTGAAAAAGAATTCTTTAGGCACAAATGTGCAAGGATAATTTTGAATGATATGTTTTGGGATAAGCAAGGTAATACAGTAGTGACCTGTACTTTGACCAAGGAAATGAGTTCTTTATATCGCTCAGGTTATAGCCCACATATTTCAGTTACTAAAGCGGTGGGGACACATTGGGTAAATTTGGCGAAAATGGTAACAAATTGGGACACAATGTCCGAATGTCAGTTGAAGGATCAACAGATCCAGGTACAAAGATTAAATTGGGTGACTTGGGCACAACCAAGTGTGCACCTCAGGGATGACAAAACAGAAATGGCATGACAAATCCTCCTAACTCAAGAGGAAGATAGTGCATTAAGTGCCTTACCTGTAGATTTATGGTCAAATGGTAAAGGGGATGTAGGACTGATGAAAACAGCAGGTGAAGTTTGTATAACTCCAAAGTCAGGTTTTAGACCTCATAAGCACCAATACCCGCTAAGTAAACAAGCAGAGGAAAGAATTAAGCCAGTCACTGAGCAGCTAAAACAGGTAGGAATTCTTGTTGAATGCCCAGATTCACCCTGCAATACTCCGTTGTTTCCTGTAAAGAAACCGGATGGGTCATGGAGGTTGGTTCAGGATTTACAAGCAGTTAATTCCGCTGTGATCCCAAGAGCACTGGTGGTCCCTGACCCCTATACATTACTTAATGATTTATTACCTCAGCATAGATATTTTTCTGTCATAATAAGCAATGCCTTCTTCTCCATACCACTACATAAGGAGAGTAGATTTTGGTTTGCATTCACTTATCAAGGTAAAAGATACACCTACACCAGATTGCCACAGGGCTATTGTGAGAGTCCGACAATATTCGCACAAGAAATGGCTGCGAATTTAGCTCAGTTTGTTCCCTCAGAGGGAAGCCAGGTTCTGTTGTATGTAGATGATATTTTGTTGGCCTCACCCATGCAGGAACGTTGTAGAAAGGATACCCTTGCCCTTCTTAGTTTTTAGCTGAGCAAGGACATAAGGTAAATAAAGAAAAGCTACAATTGTGGAAAGCACAAGTAAAGTACTTGGGTTATTTAATTTCACAGGTGGGTAGACAATTGGAGAACAAAAGAAAAACAAGCAATTCTTGAGGCACCTATGCCTACGACTAAGTGAGAGATGATGTCCTTTTTAGGTGTGACTAATTTTTGTAGAAGTTGGATCCCTAACTATACTGATGAAATAGGGCCATTGACCGCACTGACCTATGATACTCCCATGGCGGCTAAGAATAATATACAGTGGACAAATAAGGCAATACAGGCATTTATTAGAATTAAGCAATTGATAGCAGGATCCTCTGTTTTGGGTTTTCCGAACTATTCTAAACCGTTTGTACAAATGGTTGATTGTAAGGGAGGATATATGACTTCAGTTCTGGTACAAGTACATGGGGATAAACAGAGGTTGATAGCTTTCTACTCCTGCAGATTAGATCCTGTTGCAAGGGCATTGCCGCATTGTGTTCAAGCTGTGGTGGCGGCCGCCATGGCAGTACAAGCCTCAGAATCATTAGTTTTGTTTCACCCATTACAATTGCGGGTTCCACATTCAGTCACTACTATACTTTTGCAAGATAAGATAACCTTTTTATCTCCTAGTCGACATTTGTCGTGTATGACAGTGCTGCTGACACAGCCTCATATGACCATAGAAAGATGTACTACTCTTAATCCGGTGACACTTTTGCCGACTCCAGAAGAAGGTACTCCACACGTTTGTTTAGAGAGCATTCATGACAAAGTACTTCCCTGACCAGATTTAATGGATATTCCGTTGGTAGATTCTGATCTCGTTTTGTCTGTAGACAGATCAGCAAAGAAAGACACTGTAGGAAAAACGCTAGTAAAGTATACTGTCACCACAGAAACTGAAGTTTTGGAGGCAAAAGGATTGTCAAACATTTATTCTGCACAGGCAGCTGAGTTGGTGGCTTTGACTCGAGCTTGTACCTTGGGGGAGGGTAAAAAAGTGACAGTTTATACAGATAGTCAATATGCTTTCTCCACTGTACATGTTTTCACTCAACTATGGAAGAATAGGGGAATGGTTACTGCGACAGGCAAACCAAGAAATCACAGAGATTTAATTTTACAGTTGTTAGATGCAGTGCAACTACCACTTCAGATAGCGATATGTAAATGTTCCGCCCATACCAACAGAAAAGATCCTGTCTCCAGGGGAAATGCCCTTGCTGATATGGCTGCAAAAAAGGCAGCTCAAGAAAATGATTTGCTTTTACATGATAATGATTTGGAGCCCGGACACCTCTTAGACTTAGAGACACTAAAAGTAATGCAAACATTGACAACACAGAAGGAAAAATGTTGTTGGGTAAAATATGGTATCACTCAACAGAGTGGGTTGTATAGGGCATCAGATGGCAAAATGGTATTACCCTCAAACCTTTTTAGGTATGCGGCATTGGTTAGCCATGAACCTAACCATGTAGGAGTACAGACGATGATTCAAATAGTGTCTAAGGTGTGTTGGTGTAAAGGGTTTTCAACTTATGCAAAGCAATTCTGTTTATCTTGTTTATTATGTGCAAAGTATCATGCTCAGGGGGGAGTTAAGAAGTCTCAGCAGGCATTCCCTACCCCTCCATATCCATTCCACACACTCTGTATGGACTTTATTGAATTGACGCCCTCAGAGGGAAAAAGGTTCTGTTTGGTCATTATTGATGCTTTTTCTAAATGGATAGAAGCTTTTCCAGTGAAGTATCCAAATGCACAAACAGTAGCAAAGCTTTTGACTACAGAAATAATTCCCCAATTTGGCCTACCAAGATGCATTTACAGTGATAATGGGTCTCATTTTGTTAACCAGATTGTTCAGAAATTGGGTCAAGTGTTTCAAATTGATCTCAAAAATCATTGTGCTTACCATCCCCAATCAGCTGGACTGGTGGAAAGACACAACGGTGTCTTGAAGAGTAAGCTCCGCAAACTAATGGCAGAAACACATAGGTCATGGACTGTGTGCCTTCCGTTGGCACTCCTGTACATGCGAATCTCACCTTCCTACAAAGGACTTACACCATTTGAACTTTTGTTTGGGAGACCATATTACGTCCCGCAGTGGCAAGGATTGTTGCCAGCAGAACGTGAGGGGGGTGAGGATCTAGCGGATTATATGAAGAAGCTGCTAAATGTCAAATCTCTTGTAACCAATGACTCCTTTGCAGATTCCAGAAATGAAACCTTGTTCAGCATGGCACCCGGGGACTGGGTGTGGATCTGAATTGTGAAGAGAAAGAATTGGTCATCCCCCAGGTGGGAAGGCCCATACCAAGTACTTATCTCGACACCTACGGCTGTAAAGATCACTGAGAGGACTTCGTGGATTCATATCACCCACTGTAAAAAACTCAAGGCTCTTCCTTCTGCCATTGATATTGGTCAAACTCCACCGGACCTCTGAGTGCAAAGTCTGGCTACAAAGGGGGATTAGCCCAGTAAGGGTTAGTTCATCTCAAACCCAGTGAAGAAACCAACAGCACGAGGTAGTCCTTAGGAAGGATGGCTATGTTCAACTGGTACTTGAACTGTCACATGATGATGATTTTGGTGGCAAAAGTAAATATGTCCATATGAGAAGGAACAGTTGCAAGAGAAAAAGGAATGGTGGTGCAGCAAGCAAAAACAGGTGTTACTACTGTGTTTAAGGTGAAACTTTGTGAAGGAATTTTGGACCGTTCTAAATGGAAAAATAATAATTTCTTGACTCATGCAAAATACTTGTGCAATAGAGACTGTACGTCCTGGTCAAGTGTTTGGTGGTCAACAGATGTGAATGGATGGGAAACAAGTGGTGCAGTGATACCAGAGAAAGATAAAAGCAGGCAACAAAGAATAAAAATTGCGCATTTCCAAGGTACCGGAGTAGTTACTATAACCATTGTGTCACCACAAGAAAGTGATTCAGGAGTTTATGGAATCGGAGTGTCTCTTCCAACTAGAACTGATCCTTTGGGGACCTTCCAACTTAAAGTACAAAGCCTTAAGAATGCTACAAATAAAGCAGATTTTGCCTTCAAAAAGAAGAACAATTGTTACTCGAGACGGGATTCGTACACCATAATGAATGGTTATCTTGGGTTAGATATAGTACCCAAGAAGCACATCATGTGAACTGTATTTCTTGTGCTGAAGATAAACAGCAATTAGCAACAGTCCCATTGATGCAAGATGAAGGTAACCTAACGTGTCTGTTGAAATTATTCTTCAACAAAACTGAAGATAAATGCAAAGATGAAACTCAGCGTTTTCCGGTCATAAGCAAAGTTGAGAAACCGCCTGCAGCGATTTCCTATCCAGGTTCGTATATGTGCATTTCCAGAGATGGCACAGGGAAAAATTATGGCAATATGGGACAGAACTATTGCAATGTTACTGTGAATGGCAATGTGAATCCATTTCTGGAGAACCAAACTCATAGTTTAGCAGACATATGGTGGTTATGTGGAGACAACAAACTCAGATCAAGGCTTACGATTTCCTGGAAGGAAACTTGTGCACTTGTAAAGTTAATTCTGCCATTCTACATTTTCCCATTTCCAGCAAGCAGTTTCATAAGAGAACTTGAAATAAAGCTGAAGTGGTTGAGTAAGAGAAAAAGAGAGGCACTGAAGCAATCTTTCGATAACGGTGTCTACATCGATAGCATTGGCGTACCAAGAGGCGTACCTGATGAATACAAAGCAATAAACCAAATAGCAGCTGGTTTTACATCCATCTTTGTCTGGATTCAACCTAATAAGAATGTGGACTGGATCAACTACATTTACTATAACCAGCAGCGTTTTGTGAACTATACCAAAGATGCATTGAAAGGAATTGCTGAACAACTGGAGGCCACTTTGCAGGTGGCATGGCAGAATTGAATTGCGTTGGATATGCTCCTAGCCAAAGAAGGAGGAGTTTGCAAGATGTTTGGGACTTTCTGTTGTACATATATTCCAAACAACACTGCGCCTGATGGAAGTATCACTCGAGCTTTGAAAGGTTTGGAGATGTTATCCGAAGAATTGGCAGAGAACTCTGGGGTAAATAATCCCTTTACAGATTTTCTACAAGCGTGGTTTGGAAAATGGAGTCATCTCATCAGCAGTTTCCTGGTGTCCGTTGGAGTTGCTGTGGTTATCGTGGTGGTATGTGGTTGTTGTTGTATACCATGTATCAGAGGTCTTCCACAAAGACTGGTTGATACTGCTGTTACGAAGACGATGTACCAGCAATTGCAACAGACTGGTGAAAGTGAATAAATTGAAATATGACTCTTTGCAAATGTTTTTGAAGTTTAAAAATTTGTCTTGCCAATGAAGTAATGTATGTAAAGAAAAACTTAGTTTTTATATTGCTAAAATAAAAGACAAATAAAAGTGTTTTCAGGGGGGAAATGTTAAGAGAAAAAGTTTTAAAAACATACTGTTATTTGTCTTTTTCCTGTTCTTGCAAAGTGAACATGTTATTTGTTGGGATATGCCTATCAAAGATGGGCCTCATCTGTGAACAAAATGCAGCATTGCTTATGAACCTGAATAATATCTGTTTTCTGCAATTCAGAATAAAGAGATTTGGTTATAGCTCAGTGAAGCCTGGGATAAGGACGCACGGCCAAGTAAGTGTTAATTTACTGGGGCAGGCTGTGTGTCCTGGAAAATTTGAGCTACCGTTGCTAAATTGAACATTTTGTACTTCTTGAACATTCTGTACTAGCTGTGGGTTTGAGGTAATTTGTGATAAACATGTTTATCCTATATGTTTTTCATAGCCAACTGTCAACGGTCAGAAATGTAACAAAACGTTGTTTTGCTTGCAGCATAAAAGTTGATGTCAGTAAACAAGTTGATCATATCAGAGGAGATCAGATTAGTCCAGATTGGACATCTTGGCCAACATGCTGTGTAATCTGGTTAGCTGCTAATAAAGGAAAATTCATCACCTGAGGCAGATGCGACTCATTTGAATTTTTTTCTTCTGACAATCTGACAAACTATAAACTTTTAAATCATCCACAAAAAAGAAGATGAGAAGTCTTTACACTTTGTTGTTTTCTGGGAGCCAAATTGTAACCATGACCTAATCTGTTAAGAAGACAGCTTAATGGGTTAAGGGCAAGACAAAAGAGCAGCAGTGACAGTCATTCTAGAATATTCCCTTTTGAATTTTTATCCCTGGAATAATGAGGAAGAGTAGTATGTCATCAACATGCTACAGCTATAACAAGCCTGTCCTGCCGATGCTTTTTCTGCAGGCAGCATATGCAAAGTGAATAATACAAAGCCCACAGTGGAATCATATGCAGTGTCAGTGACGCAACAAGTATACACTCACCTTTGGTGCAGAAGGCAGTGCAGCATAAGGGGGGGGGGTACACTCCTGAGTGTGCCACTGTCTGGATGGGATGTTAAACTACAGCCCCATCTGCTTGAGTTTGTGGTAGCTCAAATAAATGTAGAAGATCACATGGCACCTATTGAAAAAAGTGGTGGACGTTTCCCAATGCCCTGACTAAATTTCCCCTGGTAGCATAAATACCACCTTAGGGGTCATCTGGAAAGAGGCTACTAGACTAGTGGGACTAACCTGGTCAACAAAGGACAAATAAATATGGTGAGGGGTAGAAGGAAAAGGAGTTAATTCCTATAATTACCCGATGTAGAAAGAAGAGGAGGTAATTCCAATAACTACCTCATATTTGTATTAAGAGAGATAGGAGACAAATTTAAGCTGACAGATCTAAGTATTTGCATTACTGCTCCAACCAACACATCAAAGGTCAATAAGAAATTAAGGAGGAGGCACTGAAGCTGACTAGTTACATTGATCATATACCAATGGAAAATCATTAAAACATTACAAACTGCAGAGACCAAAATTCAGAGTGATATACCTCATGCTCCCTAAGATAAGAATCAGACTGTGCATATTTAACCTTCTCATGCACCTTATTAATAAATGGAAGGTTTGTGATGTAGCAGTACCTATCAATATCACCAGTATCTAGTTCATGAGAGGATGTTATGACCTGTTAGTCAAAAGGACCCAAAGCCTCCTGACGAGGTGTAACCAATCTAGTATGGCAAGGGCTTTTTATTTTATTTGTTAACTGGGCAAACCTTCATCAAGCCTGTTGCGCACTTAAAAATAAGAAAATTAAATTGTGGTAGTCAGGCAAGGTAAACTTATCATCAGAACCATAGCTAGCTCATCTGTTACCCTGTGGAGATCCCCAGATTGCTGACCCCCTTCAACTCAAAGTTGTGGAGCAAAAAAAGCCTCTTAAAAATAAGGAAAGAAAAGAAAAGAAAAGAAAAAAAACCTCTCTTCTCCACTCCTGCAACTGTAGCAAACTGCTTGCTAAAACTGTGACAAGTAGCTTGCCGCAATTATACATACTCACCTCACAGTAAGTACTTCAACACTTGCCGATCTCCTTGCCCTGATGGTTAATGCCCATGGCAGCTGCCCCCTTTGCCCCACCCTGATTATTGCTCTGTTCATCGTAAACCCTAGATGCAGTATTATCTGCTTGGTCACTACTATCCTCAGGGAGTTCTTTGAAAGGCAAATCTGATCTGACTGAGACTACCTTAGCTGTGAAGTCGCAAGTGGAAAGCTCATGTTCATTGGCTAAAAAAGCATTCTGGATAGGCAGACAGGCCAGTCTGTAGCCAGTCAATTAGCCATACCTGAAATCTCTCCAGACAAAAAGGAGACTTCTTTAGTGGGATTTCCAACAGGTAAAGAGCTTAATCTTCAACCAGTGTTCTTCAAAAGATGAGTGATTCACCACCTGTGCTTGACCTTCACTCAGCCACATTAGTTCTCTGTCCTACCAATCAATAGGCTGTACAACAGAAGGAAGAAAATCATGGCAAAAATTAGGAGGTGCAGAACCCAGAAGGATAAAAGCCCTCTCATCAAACTAAACAAACAACTCAGAGGACAAATAAAGTTTACAAATGCCAATTTTAAGGTAAGTGTGGCCTCCCAGGCCAAGGACAACCACAAAGCATTCTTTAGCTATGTCCGCAACCTCAAAGGCAATACATAATTGTGTGCAGAGCTGATTGTAAATGGAGCCACCTATACTGAGCCACAAGATACAACAAACCTACTGGTCAATAAATTCAGCTCCAACTTTACCCCTCTCTCCCCCTCAACCTTCCCTCTGGAAATACCATCAAATATAACTCCCCCTGCTATCACAATGGAACAGGTCCTTAGTGCCCTCTCTAAGGCCAAGAACACTGCATCAATGGGCCCAGACAATATCCCAGGATGGCTTCTACAAAGCATGAAACATGACCTATCAGTGCCTCTGGAAGTAATATTTAACTGTAGCCTCCAAACAGGCATCGTGCCTCATGAATGGAGAAAGGCAACAGTCATCCCTCTGCACAAAAGTGGGGCATCTACAGACCCTGGAAACTACAGAACTATAAGTCTCACTAGTCTTATATGTAAAGCCATGGAAAAAGTTATCATGGAGATGATAAACAGAGATATAGTAAACCTCCAGACATTGGACCCAACCTAATCTGGTTTTGCCAAGGGTAGATCATGCCTACTCAACCTGGTGGACTTCTTTGAGAAGGTCAACAAAGCAATGGATGAGGACAAAATCATTCACACTGCCTACCTTGACCTGGCCAAGGCATTTGACACAGTACCCCACTCGGGCATTGTTGACAAATGCAAGAGGTTAGGTACAAACCTATATGTCACCTGGTTGATCATCAACTGGCTCACAGATAGGACCCAGTAAGTTAGAATTGGGGAGTCCACATCTTCAAAGAGGCCAGTCACAAGTGGAGTGCCTCAAGGATCAGTCGTTGGACCACTCCTTTTTGGCATTTACTTCTCAGAAGTCAAGGCCAAAGTCAGTGGTCTCTGGCTGACTAAATTTGCAGATGATTTTAAGTTTTGAGCTGTCATTGAATCTCACAGTGACACAAATGTTCTCCAGGAGGGGCTGAGAGACAAACAACTGGTGTCAGAGCCATGGACTAAAACTAAATGCCAAGAAATGTATAATGGTATTCTTTGGGAAGTCATCCATCCCTGGTAACTATCATAATGACAACACACCCCTTAGAGTTGACCCAGTAGTCAGGGACTTAGGGACACACATAGATAGTAATCTAGGCTTTGACCATCATGTATCTCCAATGGTGAGGAAATCATTTTATGTTGCACAACTTATAAACAAACGTATGGCATCTAAGTCCAAGGAAGTTATTGTTCCACTGTATTCAGCATTCATCAGACCTATCATTGAGTACAGTTTCCTCTTTGGTATGTACCTAACCAGGCATATCCAATAATTGGAACGTCCACAGAGGTTCCTAGTACAGGGTGTAAATAAAATGTCCTATGAAAACCACCTCAAGGCCCTATCCCTATATTCTGTCTCTTACAGGCTTTTGAGGGGATATCTATGCCTGACATACAGGGCATTGTCAGACCCCACTCTGATGGACATCCTGCATATCCACAAAACAAACAGCATCAGAATTACCCATTCTAAAGACTTAAACCTTGTCCGTGATATAAATCGGACCATCTGGAGAGATAGGTATGTATCCCAGAGACTACCCTGTCTATGGAACAGGCTCCCCATCCATGTGAAGCAGAGTTCCTCCCTAACAAAATTCAAGTGCAACTTGGACAATTGGATTGGAAATCAGAAATTCATCTCTGGTTTGGTACCTATGTCTCTAATGGACACAGGTAACCTGTAAATGGTTCATCTCACAGGCCCATGCTTATACTTATCAAGGGTATCAGAACTTGTCAGAGATTTGGGATGCATGGCTAGGCTTAAAAAGACCCTTGTTATCATTAGCCTAGTAAACACCTATGAGCCTACCATGACTAATGATCCAGCACATGAATAAGGTATACACTGCAAGGATCTGCAAGTCCTGTCATGACTAATGAGCCACTAAATGGATAAAGAATAAATACCATGGGGCTCCATGTCCTACCATGATTAATGAGCCATTATATGGATAAGGTATACACATTGCTCTGCCTTGACTAATGAACCAGCACATTCATAAGGTATACACATCATGCACCGTGAAGAGCCAGCAGAAATATCAGAGCCATGCTACATACCATCACAAGGTCACACATAATACATATTCTGGAGTCCTGTAAGAGTTGGTGCAGAACAGGACATACTCATTTTGGCAAAATTGGTTTAAGATTGCTAAACTGAACCAACTCTATATCAGTGGGTGCCACCCAGGAGTGCTCTACTGAAAAATAAACAAGGAAATGGTTAGACTATGAGATAAACTGCATTAACATCTTGCAGGTTTACACATGAAGTCGTAAAACTATGTGCAAGGTGTGTCCACACTGAAGGGTCATAGCTGTAATTACTCGAGAAACCAGAAACCTTTCAAATACAAAGAAAGTTATTGAATAAGTGCCACAGACTCTTCCTCAGCCTGAATACTGAAGTGGCCCATCACATATACCAGTTTGGGCTAGTCAGTACTAAGACAGCATATAAACTCCTGAAGGAACATCCTCTTACAACCAGCTGGAGAGTGGACAAGGAAGTACTCATGTTGTTTTCTGTACATATTTAAAGGAAATGGCTATTCCACTAGATGCCTGAGATGTCTGTAGGGAGCACATGGTGAAATACAGTAATCCCCACATTCCTGTCTAGCCAAGAGTGATGAATAACAGAGAACCCTGAGAGCAAACTGAATTAATCAAATCCTTGACTAAGGGAATCAGCCTTTTTATAGCTTTGACTTCCCTGATCCCCCCCAACCTGTGTTAGGACCACATCCATATTTCAGTCTTTTCTAGCAGGTCCCACACACTGGCTGACTCATTTCCTATTTGCTCCAGAGCTTGGGATCTCCCAATCTGATACTGGTAGATTTTGTTCTCTGATGACTATAACCCAGTTCCTCCAACCCTGCTCCTTTATTCTCCTATTGATTCTATGCCCCTCTCTTGTCAGATTTGTAATGCTAAAGTATATCAACCTACCAGCACTCCCTTTTTTATCTTAACTGCTAAGATGCTTATCCTAGAATATGACCGTCAGGGCCCCATTCCCCCCCCATTCATGGAATGGTGCTCCTCCTTGTCACTTATCTTGCATTTACTGCCCTCCCTAATGTAAATCACTGGATACCTCCATCCTTCCCCTGGCCTCGCTATCATTCCTAAATGATCTTTGCTCTGTAGCATTGTAACATTCATGATTCACTTTGTCTTTTCTGTAGCCATGTTGCTATGATGTCCATCCTAACCCCTCCATCAGTGCTTGCAGCTGAGGCATATTTCTCCACTATTCAGATTTTCCCAGAATGTCCAAATTTCTGTCTTATATTTTTGGTCTTTTTCTCATAAAATGTGTGATTTTCTCTTAAATCATTAATGACTGAAGTCAGTAAATAAGGACAGATATTTGAGTTTCAGACTTTGTGTCCTTCAAAAATGTATGCTAATACAAAACTTGTTAATCTGTCAATGTTCTAAGATTGTAAGAGCAATATTTAAATTCAGTCTGTAATTTTGGGCCTTTCCCCCACTATTTGTGGCTTTGTCCAGAATTCCTGGTTATGAGACTACAGGTATAAAGTGTTGCTGCCCCAAATTTCTTCCCAGACTCATTACACTGCATGGTAAAGCTACACAGCAAGGCCCATGCTCCAGGTCACATGCTATTCATATGCTGTTCTGAGTCTGTTTTATCTCCCTCAGCCTAGTGCCCAAATACCCACTCCTTCTTCTACTTCAGTGCCTCTACCATGCTGCTGCCATCTCATTTTAAAGGTACAATTGTAGATATTTACTGTTCTAACCAAGCACTGAGCACTGATGTCCCTTATGAGCTAAGGCAGAGCATCTTCCAGACATTGAACTGGTCTACCAGGCACCCACCCCCTTACCATCCTAGTATTAGTCTCAAACATCACTTCTTCCTCTACTGTTGCAACCAGAATTTGTACTCGCTAATCCTCTCCTTTCTTGGCCTGCTGGATGCTGGCAGTGCCGTGGTGACACTTTAGAGAATGTCGCCTCCAGTCTCCCATCCTAACATCTTTCTTCCACCTTCTTGCCACTGTCCATGTGCTTTTCCTTAAAGCCGCAAGGCCAATTTCAGTGCAATATGGTCTCTCCTGTCTATCTCCCCAAGCATCTTAATCCCCTTGGTAAAGACCGTGGTGGTGCAGCGGTTAGCATTATCACCTCACAGCAAGAGGTTATTTGGTTCGATTCTCGGCTGGGGTGCCTTCTGTGTAACTCTGTATGTCTTCCTTAAGTCATGTGGGTTTCCTTTGGGTGCTCCTGTTTCATCCCACATTTCAAAGACATGCAGTAGGTGGACTGGACACTCTAATTTGGCCTTAGGTGAGAGTGAGTGTACAAATGAACTACTGCAGCAGGGCTAGCCACCTGGCAGTGTAAAAACCTTGGCTCGAGATGATTGACCCCATATGCAAAAGGGGTTGAGTATGGATTTTAAAATATGTGTTACTAATGGACTCCCAGAATGAGAAATATAGGATTCTACTAGAATAATAGACTTACAAATAATCAGAAGAATAGTGCTGTAGGTGACTACTGTTATCTTCCAAATAAATGATAAGTTGTCTCAAGTAATGTGCTACACTGCATGACAGAGGCTTTATTTTTGTAATTACAGTACTAGTGTGCCACTGAAATCCCAGCCTTTCATTCTCTCAACTTTTGAAGCTTGTCAGGTAATCTAAAGTTATAGGCTTTGTCTCCATCTAGTGGTCATTACTAGTATTTCAAGGCTTACAGTACAAGAAAGTGGTGTCAACAGATGAAGTTGCACTGTGTTTCTGCTTTAAATAGTCAGTAATGCTGCTTATAATCAATACGTCTTTATTGTTTCCAGCTTAGGCAGTTTTTGTCTCACAGATGTTCTTGTAATTTCGAAAAATAATACCAGCCTCCTTTAACTATTATTTCAATAAAATTTGCTAAAACAAAGGATTTTACTGATAAAAAGAAAAAAGATTGCACTCAAGGAGTCTAAAGTCCATCCTCTAATATGTTAAAAGAAAACGCCTGTTATTGCACCATGAAAGCTGATAAGCAATACTTTAAAAGGAAATGCAGTTTATAAAAACAAATATTATAGCTTTGCTGTAATAATAATAGTAATAATAATAATAATAATACCAATACTGGTAGCCAGATAAACCCACTGAACACAGTCCCTTTTCAGGAGTGACCTGGGAGCAATGTTGGGTTAAGTGACTTGCTCAAAGTCACAGAGGAGGAGGGAATCAAATGCTGTATCCCACAAACTATAGATCACAACCTTAACGTGTGCAATAACTGACAGAATGCAAAATTATCTAACTGCTACCTGGTGTGGTAATAGAACATGCAGCCTTCTGCACCAAACACATGTCTGCTACCTGCTAAGCTAATGAGAGTATTAATACTCAATTAGTGAACTTAAAAATAAAAGAAAATTAATTGTGCATTTCATATTTCAGAAAATGCTCAGCTGTAATATATTTATGTGTTTGCATGCTCTTAGATAAACACACACATACACACATAAATGCACTTGCACATACACTTTTAAATTACAAATACTCAATGGCAGCTGGTGATTTCAAAGCAAGGGGAGTTGCAGGAAGTGACTAAAGGGGTGAGGCTAATTGGAATGTGGTAGGGTTTTATTGTTTCCCTTCCATTGCCTGTGTATCAACGGATAGATTGGCATATCCTCACAATGGAGATCTTAGCAGTCATGTCCCAGTTAGTGCTATTTGTAATTTATGTCATGCTTCAAATTTTCCCCCTTTCTTTAGGCTGTGTGGACATGCAACAAATGGAATCCATCTGGTATTCATGTACATATGCATGTATTCTGAGCATGGTGGTGTGGACTTCCCAGTCCCCAGGGGGCAGCAACTGATGCTTTTTTATTCACAGTGTGAACCCACTCATCAATTTATGCAACTACTGGGGGTAGGCATTGTGACGCCTCCACTCTGGGCCAGTAATCAAGGAAACTCAATTCTCAATACTGACACTGGAGAGAGATGGTCACTTGGAACAAAAATGGATACACCCAGTATTTCTATATGCAGCTCTCTGCATCAAGCACAAAGAGCACACAGCCAGGGGTCTGGGTTTCTCTATCTGGCTCTCCCCAGGTCCACAGTAAGGCTCCCCACTGACACAGTTTTAGAGTTAAGTCCTCAGCCAAGTGTCCAAGTCAAGACCTCCAGCACCCGCTCTGTGAAATCAGTGCTTCATGCCCCTGCTACAAGTAGCTGACACACACACGCTTTGAGATTTGATTTTCACATGCACGTACCTGGGAAAGGCTGGCACAGATTTACTAGCTATGCCCCCTTCTGCCAGACTATAAGGTAGTTACATTGCCACCAGACACCCCAAAGTCAGCTACTCTAAGGCTCTTGCAAGGGTACCAATTATACTGAGTGAAATTAATACTGATACAAATGGTAATGTTGACCAAACAGCCATGTTTTCAGAAGTGGCTGCAGAGTCACCATTCACCAAACATATATGAATACTCTCAAAGGTTAAAATATTCTCTAAAACCCAGCCGCAATGAAAAGTTTAAATATATTTAATAATAAATAATAAAAGAACATAAAAATACTAAATATCTATTTACAATAAACACCAGAATTTCAATCACAAGAAATATTAAAAATAACACAGGTGGGCATGTTTACACAGTTACAGAAAAAAGAATACTTAGCTAATCTCACAATATTTTCCTGACTGATCTAAATAATTATTCCCTGGTTACTTTCTAGAGCAAGGCAAGATAAAGTAGGTGAGATATCCATCTTTGTCAGGTTACCAAAAACAGAGTGATCTGAGACTTCAGTCTCACCTGGTATTAAACATTATTTTTAGTGATGGATTACAGAATGACATTACATACATCTGGTCATCTGATTTATGACTCGCATGCAACTCCTCAATTGCTAGAAACTGACAAGATTTAGCACCTATGTGTCAATATTACACACACACACACACACACACACACACACACACACACACACACACACACACACACACACACACACACAGAGGCTTGCTAAAATCTGCTGCAGCTCCTGAAAGTCATAAAACAATTTCAACCCCCCACCCTTCTAGAGTAGCAATTAGTTTACCCCAATGACAATGCAGAAAGTTTCCTAGTACAGACATTTTGTCTCTGGCTGCATTGAGAACTATAAGATAACATCTTTGTGGCCTAGGCCCAATAATTTAATTTCTTACTATTTTACAAAGTCAGGTGGGTTGAGATTAACTTCTTCTTTTCCAGTACCCTCTGTTACAATATATACATTTAAACAGTTACAATAATACATGTATATTTCCTTTTCGGTCCAGCAGGGCACACTGTTGGTACATTTTTAGCACAAGCAACTTTACAAATACATTTTCACCGCAAGCATCTGTACAAATCAGTTTGATATTCAATTAAATTGTCATTTTTTCCTAAATTCCAGCTAGGTATGCTGGCATATGTCACACATCCACTGCCCTACTTCTCTTGGCATAGCTGGCAATACCTTGCATTGTCACATACATAATGGTTAAAGTGTTAAAGTGTTAACCTCACAGACACAAGGTACAGGGATCTAGTTCTCACCTTTGACAAAAATGGCTAGGCTTAAAATGGCCTACAAAGACAGCTAGCCTAGTACTTACCTGTGAACCTATTATGACAGGTCAATGACCATTATCTGTGATCAAACAATAGAGCAGTTATCCACAGACTGCTTTAGTATAAACTCATTAAAGCCACTTTGTGGATTATATACACCTTGGATATCTGCCTGCAATCCACAAATCCAGCCCTTAGCTGAAATGGAGCCCTAGACAAATGACTCTATACCTCAACCCCACTACACACTATTTGTTTCACCAGTCATTGTCCAGTACCCATCACACATGCTATCCCAACTGATTACTTCATTCATGTTTTTTTTTTTTTTTTTTTTTTTGCAGTATGTCTTCCTTTTTTGGCCTAGACTCCATTGTAATAAGTGTGGAGGAAGTAAGTGAATTAAGCTGGGAGCCTGAGGGCCACTAGGCCACCAGAAGTCATAGGGTTCAATATGTTTTTTGCAACTTTTATAACAATGAAGGCCTAAACAAAAATCCTAAGTAAGGAAAGAAATTCAGTCTTATTTTTTCATTCAAAGAAAATAAGTTGTGTCTAAAGCTTAACGTCAAAGCTATCAAAACAGTAGATCTCAATGATCTATGTTAATAAATGCTTGCAAAGATAAATAAATCCAGTCTGGAAATAGTGATTGTCTCACTACCCCTCCAAAAATCCATTTACCTTCTATCTGCCCCTCTGGTGTTAGATTGATATGAAAGTAAACTCAGTAATGGCCACAGCCATATATTATCCACCTGAGGGTCTGGGAAAGAAACCAGAGCACCTGGATACAATCTGCAGACAGACACAGAATACTTGCAGACTCCATACAGAAGGAATCACAGCCAAAAACACCAACTAGACAACAACTGCTGCTAGACAGCAATGCTACTCACTGCAGCACTGTGCCAGTATCGGTTGCTATCAAACACATCTTGCACAGAATGACACAGGCAGTCATTTGTGATGATAAAAGGAAAAAAATGTCCACTACTTGTAGATGCACTGCAACCCCTCCTCCACATATGCAGTAATTTTCATTAAATATACCTTCCATATCCATTGGTTACATCCACTTTATTGACTGTGCACATGTGAAATGTCTGATTGTATTAAAATAGCCACACTAAAATATTCCAGCTGGCTTCACTCAGATGCATGCTAATTCTGCAAACACAGAATAATGACTGCTTAATGTGAACAAATAACAGCAGTGTCCATCATTTGTATTCACCAACAGGCCCATACCCTGGAATTAAAACATTTATTGACTGTGTACATCTTATAATACATACATTTAATAAGATTTTTTCCACAATAATTTAATACTTGTACATATAAGTAACCATCCATTATAGACACTTTTAAAACTATAGATAGTAATGGTCAATTATATTCACTTGTAAAATTGTAAATATACACCTGAGATGTTTGTGATTAAACTAATGAATACATGCATGAACAACTGCCACAGAAGAATGTTACTTCTCAGTTTGCCGCTTTGCTTCTGTCAAAATACAGTGTGCAGTCCACTGCATCCCCCCACCCCACACACACACACACACACACACACACACTCACACACACACACACACTCACACACACACAAACACACACACACACACACAGACACACACACTTACTTCTCAACCTTTTAGGTCTAGAATCGAAGAGAAAGTTAAAAATAACGGGAGACAAATAACCAAGATCAGGAAGATATCCTTAACTAGAAAGTTGCTAGAACAACAGAATTTGTATTAGCATGCATTTTCTGAAGGCAAATACATCTGGAACTCAACAGGTTGTCATTATTCACTGACTGCAATCTTTGCTGATGTGCCAAAAAAGCACAAATGTTAAGGCAAACTGACAAAATATGAGGCAGAATCAGTGACAGTTGAGAGCAACTATGCCCATCACACATAAATATATGCATATATTGCACACACACACACACACACACACACACACACACACACACACACACACACACACACACATTACAGCCATTTGTAGGACTATGGATGTAAACACAGAACTTTTGATTGTTATAAAATCAGTGAATACATTTCTAACTGCTACACAGAAATGCATCTTCTTAGCTTACTGCAATCAAAATACAGTGTGCAACCCACAGTGACTCATCTGACGCCCCCAAACACACACACATAGCCTGTAACCTCTTAGCTCAAGAATCAAGGAGAAAGTTAAACAAACTGTGCGACAAAATCAGGGACATATATTACTCATATATTTATAAAGTTGCTAGAATAATGATCTTTTTATCAGTATGCTTTTTATGGGAGCTATTAAATTTGAAACTCAATTTCTTGTCATTGTTTAGTGACTTGATTAGTCCTCATTCATTTACCAGGAAAACTTTACAAGGAACAGACCACAATATAAGGCAAACTCAGAGACATTTGAGAAAAGCAGGGCCAGTTGAAAGCAATAATTTAAGCTCTCATGCATTCCAACATATACCCCCCCCATACACACACACACACACACACACACACACACACACACACACACACATATGTGCACGACTGTCAATAACACCATTTGCATGACTGTGACTGTACACCACAGAACTCTGACTGTGATCAAATGAATGAATAAATACATAAATAAGTGACACACAGGAGTGTATCTTATTGGGTAACTACTGTCACAATATAGTGTGCAACCCAATGTAAACCTCCCAAGTACCTCTTAATTCAAGAATCAAAGAGAAAAGCAAGCTTAAATGTGAACAAAGGACCAAAATCAGGCACAGACAATGCTCTTAAACATTTAGAAACGTGCTGGAACAACATTTGTATTAGCATGTTTTTTTCTGAAGACTGTTAAGTCTGAAACTTAAAGAGTCTGTCATTATTTACTGGCAATAATCCATACCTAGCTATTTGCCAAAACAATAAGAGGAACAGACCAAAATATGAAACATCATTAGAGGCAGTCTGCAAAATCAGGGATAGTTGAGAGCATTTATAGCTCTTACACATAGACACAAATAAAATAAAAGCCTTACCTGCCCAACAAAAAAACATACATTGATTAAATAAATACATAGAATGCAGACTGACAGCTGGTCCAATACAACATAAAAGAGAAATGATGTGTGCTTGATTCATAGGTGGAAGTTTGAAATAGTTCATTTCTAGAGCTAGCATGGAACAAAATCATATAGTGGAGATTGTGGCTACATAATCTTACTAGTACTACAAATATGCACACAAGATTTATAAAGCCATTTAATGCAGAGATTTTTTTTGATACCCTGATTGAGACAATGATCCATTTTCAGTAAAGGATCAAGGGAATTACCTGGTTATGTTGTGCAAAGTCAGAGGTTAGACCAATAGAGTCTGTCGGAATCAAACCTAGAGTACAACGTAAAAATGCTTAACAGCTCTTAACTCCAAATCTCTGCAGTTAATTGCCATATAATTAAAGGATGCACAGTAGAAGCACACATTTTAAAGATGTTTCAGGGCTGGTAACAAACATCAGCAAGGAGAAACTCCTGTACTTAATTGCATATATAGCTCACAGAGATACTAAATATACAGTGCGGGGGGGGGGAGTCCGTGTATGCATATGTGTATTTGTGTGTGTATTTATGGATACATATATGTGTTTACTCATGTATAAGTGATTTTATGTCAAAAAAGCAAGCTCAACTTCTTTAGAAATCAAGTGATTGCCAAGAAAATAAACAAATAAATAAACAATGGCCCTGGCAATGTATTTCAATTTGTTACTATCATTTTCAGCAACTCGGGTACCTTATTCAGTGTGATTATAAAAATTAATTGATTGCTGCAGTTGGCAGCCTGTACTGATGCCACTGCTCACAGAAACAGGTATATATGAGTCTTGGCAGTAAAAATTACAATATCTTCAAGAGAAAAAAGTCCTAGAAGCTTCCAGTAGCCTGTGTTTGTGTTTCTTTCTTTATGTATAAATGCAAATACAAATACATGCAAGAGAAAAATATCCCTCAGGAAAACGGCATCTTTTCTTATTGCTAGAAAGCTGATGCTGTTGCCTTTGATAAGCCACTGCCATTGAAATGACAGTAACAATGAAAGGAATGAATGGTCACGACTATGGGCAATGCCACCATCAACAATTAGAAAGATATCATACCTGCAAGAAAAAGACTGTTCTTGGAGGTACAGGCAACTTGTATTTGCATGTTATCTCCATCTTTTCCCTTTAAGTGACATATTTTTGCATTTATAACTCACAGTACTGCACTTATTTTTAACACTTAGTGTTATACACGATTCAATGCATTTTAATGGGTTTTTAGTCACAAAATTACCTAGTGATTATATACATTTATGTCAACTTATACATAACTATATATGTTATGCATATGAAAACACATACACTTAGATGTAGGAAAAATAGGAACCACAGCCAGGGTAGTGGCAGGTGGAAAATAAAATAGCAGTAAAGGAGATTCCCTGTCATGAAAAGAATGGTTCAGTTTACTAGTCACTCATGCTGCAAACGCTTAGTAAAGGTGTGAACACAAACTTCAGGACTGACAATCTTAACTAGACTTTTAAAATCAATGATGTCAACAGAAAAGTCTTTAACATAACTATGTACAACAGTCAGTTCAAACGCTGTCTTCACTAGGGCTTCTGCTCTCAAAAGTACAGTATTTTTTTGGCTGAGCATAAGTCTCTGACATACAAATCCTTCCTGGTAGGTTTCCAATGAAATGACTCAAGGTCTCAAATAGCAGCACTGGTGTACCTAGACTATAGACCAAGACTCATAGGTTCATAGGTTCATAGGTTTATACTAGGCTATCTGCCCTAAGGCATTTATAAGCCTAGCCCAAAGTTTTGTGGCTTACGCCACCCCTTATGTTAAAAAATATTGTGCCCATTAGTTTGTTGTGCCTCTGTCCAGCAGTGACACAGAGATGATTCCCGGGGTAAACCTACGATCTCCCATCCACCGGTCAAGATTTCTCTTGAACAGAGCCAGCGAGGTGCTCTGCCTCACATGGACTGGGATTTTATTCCACAGCATAGGGAGTCTCTGAGTGACAAATCTATCCCTCCAGCATGTCTTATTTATATCTGTGCTAAGGTTTAAGTCGCTTGCTCTAGTGGATCTGGTAGATTTGGATTTTTTGAGGTGGAACATGTCCATTAATTCCGGGTTGGACATGGCCTTGTATGTCAGGCACAGGTCACCTCTGAGCAGACGGTATGCAACTGAATAGAGCTGGAGTTTCTTCAGTCTGGCAGCATATGACAGATTTTGGAATCCCTTTATCCTTTTGGTGAGGAACTTTTGGGGTCTCTCCAATTGCTGCAGGTGTCGGGTGAGATACATCCCGAATGGGGCATTGTACTCGATCATTGGTCTGATAAGTGAAGAGTACAGGGGAACAATGACCTCACTTGATCTGGATGTGAATCCCTTCATGATCAGGTGAGCAATGTAGAAGGTCTTTCTAACCACTTTAGCAATGTGAGTGTCAAAAGAAAGGCCACTGTCAACCTGGGTCCCCAGGTCCCTGATAACCTCTTCTGTGCTTAGTGGATTGCCACCTATATGGTAGCTTGGGGTTACCTTGTTTTTCCCGAAGGGTATGACTATACATTTTTTGGCATTTAACTTCAGGCCATGGCTCTGGCACCAGCTATCAGTTTCCGTGAGACCCCTCTGAAGGATATCTGTGTCCGATGTACTTTCCACTATGGCGCCCAGTTTGCAGTCATCTGCAAACTTTGTCAGCCATAGTCCTCCTATGTTTGCCTGTACTTCTGAGAAGTAGATGCCGAACAACAGGGGGCCAAGGACTGAGCCCTGTGGGACACCACTTGTGACCGGCTTGGAGTCTGACATGGTGCCAGCAACTCTAACCCTGTTAACTCCTAACTAACTCCTGATTCAGAGTAGACTGCTCTGGCCTCAGTAGGTTTTTCTATTATCTTTGGAGTCTCAAACTAGCAACTTCTGCTAGTCTGTGAATTCATCAGCCTTATAAAGGTGCTGGAGTATAGCTGCTTCTAATTACCTGGCTGCAGGTATTTCACTTACAGGGGAACAATCCCTATTCCTTGCTTCTGTGCATTTTGGTACAATATAACCCTGTTATTTTACCTTCCATGCACTCCACTTAAGTCTAAACCTAACAATGGCTTACTATATGGCCCTACTTACACCTACAGATGCCACCTGCTATGCATTTTCTTGGTGAAACCATAATGCTATGTTATGATCTCTACCCAGCTTGAAGCAACCAACTTCCAGCTTGCTGGTATTTCTGTGAGCTCTAAACAGACTATCCATATTGTGATTTTGAACACTGAAACGGAGTTGAATATGAAAGCAAAATGGTTAGAGTGATAGGATCCACCAGTTGAACTTGGCATTGTCTATTTTCTGCTGGTAAAGTCACTGCAGAGGGATATGATCTGTAACCAGTATACAATATATATATATTCCCAGCCTAACAGGAATCCTAAGGTGCACCATATTGCCAGATATTCCCTTCCAATAGTGGAGCATCTGTTATCAGCTTTGTTCAACTTTTTGCTGAGGAAGCAGACTGATTGTTCCTCGTTTTCTATCCTCTCGATGAATACTGCTCTTAACCCAACCTCTGTGACATTTGTGTAAAAAGTGTAAGGTTTGGTAAAGCCAGGGAATTCCAGAACTGGTTCAGCACAAATATATTGTTTGAGCCCCTTAAGTGTTTCATCAGCTTGCGGTGTACACCTGACTCATTCCAGACTGTTACTTTTAGCCATGTCTGTTAGTGACGTGAAGCAATCTCTGGAATAAACATATTGTAATACTCTGCAAATCCCTTGGTTGCTTTTTTTGTGTGCCTGATAGGTTCATACATAAATACTGCAGACTATTTCAAGCCTAGCCAATTACCAGAGGTCAGAATCAAACCCTGTACCTTTTATCTATGAGGTAAAGAACTTAACTGTTATTCCAACCATGATAAGTTTGCCACTCTTTCACAGTCCCTGTTTCTGCCTCTGGAGCTTATTATCCATTTTCCTATTACATATCACAAGTACTTATCCTTGGCCATGACAATTTTAAATTCCGGGGAATTGAGAGTAAACCCAAAGTAACTCAGAAATCCAAAACTTCCTGAACACTAGCTGAGTGATCTATTCCACAAGCAGATGACCACATTGTCCAAGCAAACAGTTGGATTAGACAGATGGGGCCTCAGAACTCAATCCATTAGCCTTTGAAATGTGTCTAGAGCAAAATGGAGACCAATGAGAATGATGATAATTTTGAATGGACCACCTACAGTAGGGAATACAGCCTTCTCCTTCACCTACAGTAGAGAATACAGCCTTCTCCTTCACCTACAGTAAATAATACAGCCTTCTCCTTCATCTACAGTAGGGAATACAGCCTTCTCCTTTACCTACAATAAGGAATACAGCCTTCTCCTTTACCTACAGTAGGGAATACAGCCTTCTCCTTCATCTACAGTAGGAAATACAGCCTTCTCCTTCACCTACAGTAGAAAATACAGCCTTCTCCTTCATCTACAGTAGGGAATACAACCTTCTCCTTCATCTACAGTAGGGAATATAGCCTTCTCCTTCACCTACAGTAGAGAATACAGCCTTCTCCTTCACCTATAGTAGGGAATACAGCCTTTTCCTTTATCTACAGTAGGGAATACAGCCTTCTCCTTTACCTACAGTAGAGAATACAGCCTTCTCCTTCATCTACAGTAGAGAATAGAGCCTTCTCCTTTACCTACAGTAGGGAATACAGCCTTCTCCTTTAGCTATAGTAGGGAATACAGCGTTCTCCTTCACCTACAGTAGGGAATACAGCCTTCTCCTTTGCCTACATTAAGGAATACAGCCTTCTATTTACCTACAGTAGGAAATACAGCCTTCTCCTTTACCTACAGTAGGGAATACAACCTTCTCCTTCACCTACAGTAGAGAATACAGCCTTCTCCTTTACCTACAGTAGGGAATACAGTCTTCTCCTTTAGCTATAGTAGGGAATACAGCGTTCTCCTTCACCTACAGTAGGGAATACAGCCTTCTCCTTTGCCTACATTAAGGAATACAGCCTTCTCCTTTAGCTATAGTAGGGAATACAGTGTTCTCCTTCACCTACAGTAGGGAATACAGCCTTCTCCTTTACCTACAGTAGAGAACACAGCCTTCTCCTTCACCACCAGTAGGGAATACAGTCTTCTCCTTCACCTACAGTAGGGAATACAACCTTCTCCTTTACCTACAGTAGGGAATATAGCCTTCTCCTTCATCTACAGTAGGGAATACAGCCTTCTCCTTTACCTACAGTAGAGAACACAGCCTTCTCCTTCACCTCCAGTAGGGAATACAGCCTTCTCCTTCATCTACAGTAGGGAATACAGCCTTCTCCTTTACCTACAGTAGGGAATACAGCCTTCTCCTTCATCTACAGTAGGGAATACAGCCTTTTCCTTCATCTACAGTAGGGAATATAGCCTTCTCCTTTACCTACAGTAGGGAATACAGCCTTCTCCTTCACGTACAGTAGGGAATACAGCATTCTTCTTCACCTACAGTAGGGAATACAGCCTTCTCCTTTACCTACAGTAGAGACTACAGCTTTCTCCTTCACCTACAGTGGAGAATACAGCCTTCTCCTTGACGTACAGTAGGGAATACCACCTTTTCCCTCACCTACAGTAGGGAATACAGCCTTCTCCTTCATCTACAGTGGGAAACACAGCGTTCTCCTTCACCTACAGTAGAGAATGCAGCCTTCTCCTTCACCTACAGTAGGGAATACAGCCTTCTCCTTCACCTACAGTAGGGAATATAGCCTTCTCCTTTACCTACAGTAGGGAATACAGCCTTCTCCTTCACCTACAGTAGGGAATACAGCCTTCTTTTTTACCTACAGTAGGGAATACAGCCTTCTCCTTTACCTACAGTAGAGAATACAGCCTTTTCCTTCACATACAGTAGGGAATACAACCTTCTCCTTTACCTACAGTAGGGAATACAGCCTTCTCCTTCACCTACAGTAGGGAATACAGCCTTCTCCTTCACCTACAGTACATAATACAGCCTTCTCCTTTACCTACAGTAGGGAATACAGGCTTCTCTTTCATCTACAGTAGGGAATACAGCCTTCTCCTTCACCTACAGTACGGAATACAGTCTTCTCCTTTAGCTATAGTAGGGAATATAGCCTTCTCCTTTACCTATAGTAGGGAATACAGCCTTCTCCTTTATCTACAGTAGGGAATACAGCCTTCTCCTTCATCTACAGTAGGGAATACAGCCTTCTCCTTCATCTACAGTAGGGAATACAGCCTTCTCCTTCACCTACAGTAGAGAATACAGCCTTCTCCTTCATCTACAGTAGGGAATACACCCTTCTCCATCATCTACAGTAGGGAATACAGCCTTCTCCTTCACCTACAGTAGAGAATACAGCCATCTCCTTCATCTACAGTAGGAAATACAGCCTTCTCCTTCACCTACAGTAGGGAATACAGCCTTCTCCTTTGCCTACATTAAGGAATACAGCCTTCTATTTACCTACAGTAGGAAATACAGCCTTCTCCTTTACCTACAGTAGGGAATACAGCCTTCTCCTTCACCTACAGTAGAGAATACAGCCTTCTCCTTTACCTACAGTAGGGAATACAGTCTTCTCCTTTAGCTATAGTAGGGAATACAGCGTTCTCCTTCACCTACAGTAGGGAATACAGCCTTCTCCTTTGCCTACATTAAGGAATACAGCCTTCTCCTTTAGCTATAGTAGGGAATACAGTGTTCTCCTTCACCTACAGTAGGGAATACAGCCTTCTCCTTTACCTACAGTAGAGAACACAGCATTCTCCTTCACCACCAGTAGGGAATACAGTCTTCTCCTTCACCTACAGTAGGGAATACAACCTTCTCCTTTACCTACAGTAGGGAATACAGCCTTCTCCTTCATCTACAGTAGGGAATACAGCCTTCTCCTTTACCTACAGTAGAGAACACAGCCTTCTCCTTCACCTCCAGTAGGGAATACAGCCTTCTCCTTCATCTACAGTAGGGAATACAGCCTTCTCCTTTACCTACAGTAGGGAATACAGCCTTCTCCTTCATCTACAGTAGGGAATACAGCCTTTTCCTTCATCTACAGTAGGGAATATAGCCTTCTCCTTTACCTACAGTAGGGAATACAGCCTTCTCCTTCATGTACAGTAGGGAATACAGCATTCTTCTTCACCTACAGTAGGGAATACAGCCTTCTCCTTTACCTACAGTAGAGACTACAGCTTTCTCCTTCATCTACAGTAGGAAACACAGCGTTCTCCTTCACCTACAGTAGAGAATGCAGCCTTCTCCTTCACCTACAGTAGGGAATACAGCCTTCTCCTTCACCTACAGTAGGGAATATAGCCTTCTCCTTTACCTACAGTAGGGAATACAGCCTTCTCCTTCACCTACAGTAGGGAATACAGCCTTCTTTTTTACCTACAGTAGGGAATACAGCCTTCTCCTTTACCTACAGTAGAGAATACAGCCTTTTCCTTCACATACAGTAGGGAATACAACCTTCTCCTTTACCTACAGTAGGGAATACAGCCTTCTCCTTCACCTACAGTAGGGAATACAGCCTTCTCCTTCACCTACAGTACAGAATACAGCCTTCTCCTTTACCTACAGTAGGGAATACAGGCTTCTCTTTCATCTACAGTAGGGAATACAGCCTTCTCCTTCACCTACAGTACGGAATACAGTCTTCTCCTTTAGCTATAGTAGGGAATACAGCCTTCTCCTTTACCTATAGTAGGGAATACAGCCTTCTCCTTTATCTACAGTAGGGAATACAGCCTTCTCCTTCATCTACAGTAGGGAATACAGCCTTCTCCTTCATCTACAGTAGGGAATACAGCCTTCTCCTTCACCTACAGTAGAGAATACAGCCTTCTCCTTCATCTACAGTAGGGAATACACCCTTCTCCATCCTCTACAGTATGGAATACAGCCTTCACCTTCACCTACAGTAGAGAATACAGCCATCTCCTTCATCTACAGTAGGAAATACAGCCTTCTCCTTCACCTACAGTAGAGAATACAGCCTTCTCCTTCATCCACAGTAGGGAATACACCATTCTCCTTCATCTACAGTAGGTAATACAGCCTTCTTCTTCACCTACAGTAGAGAATACAGCCTTCTCCTTCACCTACAGTAGGGAATACAGCCTTCTCCTTTACCTACGGTAGGGAATATAGCCTTCTTTTTTACCTACAGTAGGGAATACAGCCTTCTCCTTTACCTACAGTAGAGAATACAGCCTTCTCTTTCACATACAGTAGGGAATACAACCTTCTCCTTTACCTACAGTAGGGAATACAGCCTCTCCTTCACCTACAGTAGGGAATACAGCCTTCTCCTTTGCCTACATTAAGGAATGCAGCCTTCTCCTTTAGCTATAGTAGGGAATACAGCCTTCTCCTTCACCTACAGTAGAGAACACAGCCTTCTCCTTCACCTCCAGTAGGGAATACAGCCTTCTCTTTCATCTACAGTAGGGAATACAGCCTTCTCCTTTACCTACAGTAGGGAATACAGCCTTCTTGCTCATCTTCAGTAGGGAATACAGCCTTTTCCTTCATCTACAGTAGGGAATACAGCCTTCTCCTTTACCTATAGTAGGGAATACAGCCTTCTCCTTCACCTACAGTAGGGAATACAGCATTCTTCTTCATCTACAGTAGGGAATACAGCCTTCTCCTTTACCTACAGTAGAGACTACAGCTTTCTCCTTCACCTACAGTAGAGAATACAGCCTTCTCCTTCACCTACAGTAGAGAATATAGCCTTCTCCTTCACCTACAGTAGGAAATATCGCCTTCTCCTTCACCTACAGTAGGGAATACAGCCTTCTCCTTCATCTAGAGTAGGGAACACAGCTTTCTCCTTCACCTACAGTAGAGAATGCAGCCTTCTCCTTCACCTACAGTAGGGAATACAGCCTTCTCCTTCACCTACAGTTGGGAATATAGCCTTCTACTTTACCTACAGTAGGGAATATAGCCTTCTTTTTTTACCTACAGTAGGGAATACAGCCTTCTCCTTTACCTACAGTAGAGAATACAGCCTTCTCCTTCACCTACAGTAGGGAATACAGCCTTCTCCTTCACCTACAGTACAGAATACAGCCTTCTCCTTTACCTACAGTAGGGAATACAGCCTTCTCTTTCATCTACAGTAGGGAATACAGCCTTCTCCATCACCTACAGTACAGAATACAGTCTTCTCCTTTAGCTATAGTAGGGAATACAGCCTTCTCACTTAGCTACAGTAGGGAATACAGCCTTCTCCTTCACCTACAGTAGGGAATACAGCCTTCTCCTTCATCTACAGTAGAGAATATAGCCTTCTTTTTTACCTACAGTAGGGAATACAGCCTTCTCATTTACCTACAGTAGGGAATACAGCCTTCTCCTTTACATACAGTAGAGAATACAGCCTTCGCCTTCACCTACAGTAGGGAATACAGCCTTGTCCTTCACCTACAGTAAGGAATACAGCCCTCTCCTTCATCTACAGTAGGGAATACAGCCTTCTCCTTTACCTACAGTAGAGAATACAGCCTTCTCCTTCACTTACAGTAGGGAATACAGCCTTCTCCTTTAGCTACAGTAGGGAATACAGCCTTCTCCTTCATCTACAGTAGGGAACACAGCTTTCTCCTTCACCTACAGTAGAGAATGCAGCCTTCTCCTTCACCTACAGTAGGGAATACAGCCTTCTCCTTCACCTACAGTAGGGAATATAGCCTTTCCCTTTACCTACAGTAGGGAATACAGCCTTCTCCTTCATCTACAGTAGGGAATACAGCCTTTTCTTTTACCTACAGTAGGGAATACAGCCTTCTCTTTCACCTACAGTAGGGAATACAGCCTTCTTTTTTTTACCTACAGTAGGGAATACAGCCTTCTCCTTCATCTACAGTAGGGAATACAGCCTTCTCTTTTACCTACAGTAGGGAATACAGCCTTCTCTTTCACCTACAGTAGGGAATACAGCCTTCTTTTTTTACCTACAGTAGGGAATACAGCCTTCTCTTTCACCTACAGTAGGGAATACAGCCTTCTTTTTTTACCTACAGTAGGGAATACAGCCTTCTCCTTTACCTACAGTAGAGAATACAGCCTTCTCCTTCACCTACAATAGAGAATACAGCCTTCTCCTTTACCTACAGTAGGAAATACAGCCTTCCCCTTCACTTACAGTAGGGAATACAGCCTTCTCCTTCACTTACAGTATGGAATACAGCCTTCACCCTCACCTACAGTACGGAATACAGTCTTCTCCTTTAGCCATAGTAGGAAATACAGCCTTCTCCTTCACCTACAGTAGGGAATACAGCCTTCTCCTTCACCTACAGTAGGGAATACAGCCTTCTTTTTCATCTACAGTAGGGAATACAGCCTTCTCCGTCACATACAGTATGGAATACAGTCTTCTCCTTTAGCCATAGTAGGGAATACAGCCTTCTCCTTCACCTACAGTAGGGAATACAGCCTTCTCCTGCATCTAAAGTAGGGAATATAGCCTTCTTTTTTACCTACAGTAGGGAATACAGCCTTCTCATTTACCTACAGTAGGGAATACAGCCTTCTCCTTCACCTACAGTAGGGAATACAGCCTTCTCCTATACCTACAGTAGGGAATACAGTCTTGTCCTTCACCTACAGTAGGGAATACAGCCTTCTCCTTCACCTCCAGTAGGGAATACAGCCTTCTCCTTCATCTACAGTAGGGAATACAGCATTCTCCTTTACCTACAGTAGAGAACACAGCCTTCTCCTTCATCTACAGTAGGGAAAACAGCATTCTCCTTTACCTACAGTAGAGAACACAGCCTTCTCTTTCATCTACAGTAGAGAACACAGCCTTCTCCTTCATCTACAGTAGGGAATACAGCCTTCTCCATCTACAGTAGGGAATACAGCATTCTCCTTTACCTACAGTAGAGAACACAGCCTTCTCCTTCATCTACAGTAGGGAATACAACCTTCTCCTTCACCTACAGTAGGGAATACAGCCTTCTCCTTCACCTACAGTAGGGAATACAGCCTTCTCCTTCATCAACAGTAGGGAATACAGCCTTCTCCTTTACCTACAGTAGGGAATACAGCATTCCCCTTCACCTACAGTAGGGAATACAGCCTTCTCCTTCACCTACAGTAGGGAAAGCAGCCTTCTCCTTCAGCTATAGTAGGGAATACAGTCTTCTCCTTCACCTACAGTAGGGAATACAGCTTTCTCCTTCACCTACAGTAGGGAATACAGCCTTCTCATTCACCTACAGTATGGAATACAGTCTTCTCCTTTAGCCATAGTAGGGAATACAGCCTTCTCCTTCACCTACAGTAGGGAATACAGCCTTCTCCTTCATCTACAGTAGGGAATGTAGCCTTCTTTTTTACCTACAGTAGGGAATACAGCCTTCTCATTTACCTACAGTAGGGAATACAGCCTTCTCCTTCACCTACAGTAGGGAATACAGCCTTCTCCTTCATCTACAGTAGGGAATATAGCCTTCTTTTTTACCTACAGTAGGGAATACAGCCTTCTCATTTACCTACAGTAGGGAATACAGCCTTCTCCTTTACCTACACTAGAGAATACAGCCTTCGCCTTCACCTACAGTAGGGAATACAGACCTCTCCTTCATCTACAGTAGGGAATACAGCCTTATGCTTTACCTACAGTAGAGAATGCAGCCTTCTCCTTCACCTACAGTAGAAAATACAGCCTTCTCCTTCACCTACAGTAGGGAATACAGCCTTCTCCTTCACCTACAGTAGGGAATACAGCCTTCTCCTATACCTACAGTAGGGAATACAGTCTTGTCCTTCACCTACAGTAGGGAATACAGCCTTCTCCTTCACCTCCAGTAGGGAATACAGCCTTCTCCTTCATCTACAGTAGGGAGTACAACATTCTCCTTTACCTACAGTAGAGAACACAGCCTTCTCCTTCATCTACAGTAGGGAATACAGCATTCTCCTTTACCTACAGTAGAGAACACAGCCTTCTCTTTCATCTACAGTAGAGAACACAGCCTTCTCCTTCATCTACAGTAGGGAATACAGCCTTCTCCTTCATCTACAGTAGGGAATACAACCTTCTCCTTCACCTACAGTAGGGAATACAGCCTTCTCCTTCACCTACAGTAGTGAATACAGCCTTCTCCTTCATCAACAGTAGGGAATACAGCCTTCTCCTTTACCTACAGTAGGGAATACAGCATTCCCCTTCACCTACAGTAGGGAATACAGCCTTCTCCTTCACCTACAGTAGGGAATGCAGCCTTCTCCTTCACCTATAGTAGGGAATACAGCCTTCTCCTTCACCTACAGTAGGGAATACAGCTTTCTCCTTCACCTACAGTAGGGAATACAGCCTTCTCATTCACCTACAGTAGGGAATACAGCCTTCTCCTTCATCTACAGTAGGGAATATAGCCTTCTTTTTTACCTACAGTAGGGAATACAGCCTTCTCCTTTACCTACAGTAGGGAATACAGCCTTCTCCTTTACATACAGTAGAAAATACAGCCTTCTCCTTCACCTACAGTAGAGAATACAGCCTTCTCCTTCACCTACAGCAGGGAATACAGCCTTCTCCTTTACCTACAGTAGGGAATACAGCCTTCTCCTTCACCTACAGTGGGGAATATAGCCTTCTCCTTCACCTACAATAGGGAATACAGCCTTTTCCTTTACCTACAGTAGGGAATACAGCCTTCTCCTTCACCTACAGTAGGCAATACAGCCTTTGCATTCACCTTCAGTAGGGAATACAGCCTTCTCCTTAACCTACAGTAGGGAATATAGCCTTCTGCTTCACCTACGGTAGAGAATACAGCCTTCTCCTTCACCTACATTAGGGAATACCGCCTTCTCCTTATCCGATATCACTTATTCAGGCCCAGGGTAGAAAGAAACCTGGCTTTACCTAGACACCCAAACAACTAATTTTCCCTAGGTATAAGATAGCTATTGAACTTTGAGATGGTATGCCTGCTGAAATCATTGCAAAATCATACAGTACCATCTGGTTTGGGTACTAACACAATGAGGTTACCACATTCTCTAGTCGATGTTTAGATTACTATGACTTTTAACATCTTTTTTTAAGCTGCTTTTTCCAGGGTTTCTTGTATACTATAGGGTTTTAAGTTAATTCCCCCCGAGAAGGGTTTCTGTGTGGTGTTTAATTAGAATGGTTCTGCTCAGTAATTCATACAAGTCTATATGTCTCAAAATAAATTACTCAATTTCCTGCTTTTTAGAGGGCATCATCCACCATCAAATGGAAGAGGGGGGCAGATAACATTTGTTTCTCATGTTTACAGTCTATAACCTGAGAAACTGCACTCATTATATTTGCCTATATTTCTTTCCATGTTTTCAATAAATTTATTTGAAAAATGTACTCAATGCATAATTTCCCTATTGGTGCAATTGTATTGTTGACGTCCTTATTTGGTTACTTCATAAGGTTCCTGTAATGTGGTTAGGGACTTATTCTCAGTTGTACAGACCAAGGCCAAGACCTGGTCATCCACAAAGAATTCCCTATTCCAGGCAATTTGTTCTATACTCCTTGGTGACCAACTCCCTGTGCACCTGCACGATGGACACTATTGACATCACCCTTGCTTGTAAAAGTAGTGGTCTTCTGCATTCTTACAATGGGTTCCTTCTTCTTCACATGTTTCTTTTACAGTGTCCAACAGGTCTCTGGTATGCCTTGTTCAGTAATTCGAAGGAACTAAATATTGCGTAGGTTTGGGGTACTTCCTGCAGGGAAAACATCAATGAGATCAATAACCGGTCCTAGTTTTCCCAGCTTTCTCAGTAACTTTTCTGAGTATAGCTGTTAAGGTCCTATTGAATTGCTTTGGAAACTATCCATGTGGGACTGGTAAATACAGGTTTTTAGTTGTCTTGCTTAGAGGCTCTGGCAGAGGTATCACATAATTTTGGACTCAATTGGGTACCTTGATCTGCTAAGATATCCTTTGACATACCTTCCCTGGAGAATAATGCTACCAATTATTTCGCAATTATCTTGGAATTGGCTTTTCCAAGTGTAATAGCCTCAGAAAACCTAGAAGCATAATCCAACACCACTAATATATACTGATGTTCATTGCTGGACATAAGTAATAGTTCTATAGCATCCACTGCAATTTTTAAATAGTACCACAGTTACATGATTTAAGGACATAAATCTGGGGTTTAAGGATTTTTCTAACATCCAGAACAACTGGGACTGTCATTTTCAATCTTTGTTACTACACCGGATCAATAGAATCTGACTAGCACCATTATTTATGCCTTTTTCCATGATCAAATAGCCCCCACTGCATGTCTCTGGGACATTTTCATTACTATTTATCAAAATAGTTTGGGTACTAGTAATAGTTTACAGATTAGAAAGCTTATGGCCAAAACAGACCACCAGGAAGCTGAGCCACAACACCCACTACTGGTGGGAAACATGTGACCTTGGTGACCAACTCCCTGTACACCTGCACGATGGACACTATCGACATCACTGACTTCACATATTCCTGGTAAAAATTTGCAGTCACCCATCTAGTCATCCAGACTGGTTTTAAAAGTTGCTAGGCATGAACTCTGCTTGATCTGTAATGTGGTTAAGTATGTCATGCCATTGATTAGGTTTGCGTCTCCAGAGGAGGTGCTTACTTTAACACTTGTTCTGTTTAGATGAAGGAATTCAGAGAGTCATTCATAACATGGAAAGCTGAGCAGAGATTAAGCCTCAGGAGTCTGTATGACAACCTAGCTTTTGGTCTATCTGAATATCAAAGGTATAGTAAGACCTGAGCTTTTTTGGTTGAGGAAACATTAAGGTCTCTCAAATTGGTTTAGGTGCTTGGTGAGATACATGCCAAAGGTGACATTATATTCAATGACAGGCATAATAAGGGATAAATAAATTGAGATTGTAACTTCTTTGAACCTTGAGGAGATGCCAGAAAGGATAAGCTGTGAATGATTTTCTAACAACCACAAAGTCAAGCTGATGAACAAAGAGTGTGTTATCAACATATAAAACCAAATCCCTGATGGCTGTGTCAAATTTATGATGAACGTTATCTATTTGGTAAGCAGTAGTGATGCTAGATTTATCACAGAAAATTATGCTGACAAGGGTAAGACTATGATTAATACACTAAGAATTTGTTTGGTCCAGTCCTAATTGGGGAATTTGAGTATCAGAATGGGATTTGATAACTGCCTCCAGTATGCAGTTATCAGCACACTTGGTTAATCAAAGTCCCTTTATATCAGCTTTTATGTCAACAAAAAATATGTATATACAAACAGGAGGGAGCTCAGGGAAGAGCCTTGTGGGCTACCACTAATGACAGCTTTCTGTCTAGTGGGAATACCCCAACCTTAACTGTATGAGTTCTGCCAGACAGCTAATTACCAATCCAGTGAACTATGTATGGGTTGCTGGAAGAATTTGTTAATAATCCCAGCATGGAAGATACTGTCAAAGATCCTGGCAAGGTCTAGATATGCACTATAGACTGTATGCCTCTTCTCATAGGATCATAGGAGGTTACTAGGCTAATGGCCCTGGGGCCCTTACAAGCCTAGCCAAGAGTTTATCCCCAAAAAAGAAACCTCAGTTAACACCTGCCACCCCTGTCAGTGAAGGACACAGGTGGAACCCCTCGGACAAATTTGTGGTTTCCCATTCACTCAAAACGGTTGCACTTGAAGAGGGTCAGCAAGGTACTCTGACATGTACGGAAACTCTATTCCAAAGACGGGGCATCCTCTGGGAGACAAACCTGTCTCTCCAGCAGGTTTTGTTGATGTTGCACATTATATTTAGGCCTTTTGAGCAGGTAATGCGTGAGGAGTTAGACTTACAGATATGCAGTATCTCTAGTAAGGCAGGGTCACCTCTGAGCAATCTGTATGATACCGAGTAGAGTGATAGTGATTTGAGCCTGTCTGCATAGGACAGGTGTTGGAGGCCATGGATTCTCTTTGTGAGGTATTTCTGTGGCCTTTACAGTTGGTGCAGGTGTTTGGAGAAGTACATACCAAACGGGGCATTATACTCAATTATTGGCCTAATGAGGGAGGAGTACAAAGAGGTAATAACCTCCATTTTTCTGGATGCAATCCCTTTACTTATGACATGAACCAAGTAAAAGGCTTTTCTGACCACTGCTGCTACATGATAGTCGAATGTGAGATTGGTGTCAGGTCTCTCACCACAGGTTGTGCACTTAGAGGATTGCCATTGATGTGGTAATCAGTAAGGGCCATGTTTTTGCATAATGGTATGATAATAAATTTTTTTGCATTTAACTTAAGGCCATGACTTTTGCACCAGTCATTTGTTGCTGTAGGACTCTCTTGCATTATGTTAACATAATTTGGGGAGTCAATGACAGCACCCAAGTTGCAGTCGTTTGCAAACATGGTCAGCCACTGGCCTTTGCCTTTGTCTGGACCTCTGAGAAATAGATGCCAAACAGTAGAGGTCCCTGGACAGATCCCTGGGGAACACCATTAGTGACAGGTCTGCTGTCGGAGGTGGAGGCACCTATTTTGACCTTGTGGTTCCTATCATTGAGCCAGTTGGTTACCCTCCTGATGAGACAGGGATTTACGCCAAGTTGTGTTAGCTTTTTGATGATTTCCCAAGTGGTGGATTGTGTCAAAGGCCTTGACCAAGTCAAGGTAAGCTGTATGTACTGACTTTCCCTCATCCAGGGCCTTGTTGACAGTCTCAAAGATGTCAGTCAGGTTCAATAAGCCAGATCTGCCCTTGACAAATCTAAACTGGGTGGGGGCAAGTTCTTGGAGATAGCCTATGTCCTTGTTTATGAGATCCATAATAATACGCTCCATTGCTTTACAGATCAGACTTTCCAAGTTAATATAGTAATAATAATAATAATAATAATAACAATAATAGTAAGATAGTTTCCAGGGTTAGTAGTGGCACCACATTTATGCAAGGGGATGAAAATGGCAGTTCTCCACTCTGCTGGAATGAAGCCTGTACTTGGGTTGTGGTTGAATAGAGTGCTCAATGGCGAAGCTAGTTCTTGCTGGAGATGGTGCAGAATATAGCCTGGGGTATTATCAGGTCCCATGGAAGCTGTGTTCTTTGCTTTGGTTAGGGCCTTTAACACTTGATCTATGGAGATGTGAGGTATGGGACAAGTATCGGGGATGTTGAATGGGCCTTTGGGGGGATGGGGGGTGAAGTTACAGCTGAACCTATTTGCTAGCAGATTGGCTAAGTCAACAGGATCAGTGTTAAGTGGTACCATTAAGTACTAATTCAGAATAAACTTGGGCTTTGCCATGAAGGTTCCTGATGTAACTGAAGAAGGCTTCTGGCCTCAGAAACCCTTTCAAAAACTTCAACCAGGTTGAGCTGACACAATTGATTTTTACAAAGCCGAGCTGATGTGTATCCAAGGATATAAGGTCACCTATATCATTGTTTGTTTCTTCAGTTATAATACATTCCAAAACTTTGCAAATAATACTAGTGTGCCTAATAATCCTGCAATTCTCAGGGTAGTAGAGGGACTACCTTTACACAAGAGACTCAGGTTGAATAGTTGATGGAGGGGTGGGACTTTACACTTCACAGCAGACATCCAGGGGTATTGTCAGGACTCATGGAAGTAGTATTTTTAATTTTAGATGGTGCCAAAAGGAGTTGGTCCAAATTGATTTCAGCATGAAGACTGTGGGGAGGGGGGGATGGAGGGAAGAAAGGTAATGATAAGTGGAGCAAAGTTGAAAGAGAATTTGTCCAAAGAATATTAGCAATGTTCTGGGATTGAGAAAACGAAGTACCATTTGAAAAAAGTTCAGTACAGAATTGTATGTTACTTCTAATTTTCCTAATATACCCGAAGAAGGCCTTATGGCTATCTTTTGAATTAGTTATAATCCTAAGTTCATAGATGGCCTTACCTATATTACTTAAGTAGTTTTAAATCCCAATTGTAACTATAAATATCTTTTAGTGATAGCCAGGAGCTTCTTCTTTCTATTATAGTTCATTGATGTAATATTTCCACCATATGGGTTTAATTCAAAACTTGCCATTATGCTTGATCTGGACTAGTATGTATACCTCAAAGCATCTATCCAAAATGGAGTAAACTTCAGTACAGTAAGAAGCAACCTCACTTACAAAAAATTGCTGGAAGCTATAACATTTGTGATTATCAGTAAGACTAGTATTTTATTTATTTTCATTTTGCTTTTGTTTATTGAGTTTATTGTAGATGAAGGAAATAGGTGAAGTTGAAGTAGAATGGCAGTGCCTCAAAATAGCATGTGTAAGGACTACAGAACAGCTATGTGTCCGAACCAGGTATTGAAATAAGGTACATAAATTAAGCTGGTGGTGGAATGTAGAAGTCCAGGAAGTCATCAAAAAAAAGAAGGAGTGCAGGAAAAAGTGGGAGATAGAAAAGATGGACAAGGCTAAAAAAGGAATACTGGTTGGCTAACAAAGAAACTATGAAAGGAGTTGCAATAGCAAAGAACAGGGCATCAGAGGCACTGTACCAGCTTCTGGAAAGTGACTCAGTAAGGGGCACAAAGAAACTATATCAGATTGCAAGGCAAAGACAGAAAGATAAAAAAGATAGTCAGACACCCTTCAAAAGGGATGCCAGCAACAACCTGCTCACCAGTACACAGGACATCAAATGCAGATGGCAGGAGTATTTCCAGCAGCTTCTGAATGAAGAAAACCCCACAGAAGCTGTACTGCCCCAGACACAGCCTACAATGAAAGAAAAGGAGGAGCCCACCCTAGAAGATGTAAGAATAGCATAAAGGAAAATGAAGTTAGGGAAAATATCAGGCTGAGATGAGGTCATAGCAGATACGATCACGATGCTGGATGAGACAGGGGAAAAATGGCTCCTGAGGGTACTCACAGTAGGGTGGAGAGAAAGGAGTATCCCAGATGGCTGGAGAATAAGCATACTAGTGTCAGTGTACAAGAACAAAGGAGACATTCATAACTGTGAGCAGTGCAGAGGTATCCAACTCATGTCAGATTGCATGAAAGTTCTGGAGAGGGTGATTGATAAACAGATATGCAGTAGTAGAAAGTAAGATAGGAGATGAGCAATTCAGATTCAGATTAGGGTGCAGCACAAATTACCTAATGTTTGCAGTGAGTCAGATACTTGAGAAAAAATTAGAGATGAGGAAAGAGTCCAAATGGGCATTCCTATACTTGGTGAAAGCACATGACAAGGTTCCAAGAAAGCTGATTTGGGCAGTTGTGTGATTGTTCAAAGTCCCAGAAACATTGTTAGAATTAGTGCAGGCTATGTACAAAGATTCAATGACTCAAGTACGAACAGTACTTGGTCTCACAGAGGGTTCCCAGTGGGAGTGGGTGTGCATCAGAGTTCAGCTCTGAACCCATTGTTGTTTATACTGGTGATGCATTACATTAGCAAACAGGTTGGAAGGGACAGATCAACAAAGTTGCTCTATGCAGATGATGTGGCATTACAGGCAGACTCTGAGCAAGAACCTCAGCAAAGGATAGGGGAATGGAATGCAAAACTGAAGGCACATGGTATTAAACTAACTACAGATAAGACAGTGGTAATGGCAGCAAATTAGGGAAATCAGAAGAATCTGAGAATTGAGATAAAAGGGAAGAGAATGGGACAGGTTAACAGCTTCAAGTAGTTTGGAGAGATGGTTGAAGAGAAGGGAAGTCTGAATGAAGAGCTCAAAGCTGGAATCAGAGGGGCTGCAGTCAACTGGCATAGACTGTCAATTGTAGTGTATGACAGAAGAATGCCAGAAAAGCAGAAAAGTAAGGTGAACAAAACAGTGGTGTTACCAGTACTACTGTATGGTACAGAAACCTGAGCAGTAAAGGCAGAGCAGATGAGGAAGCTAGAGGTGATAGAAATTAAGTGCCTGAAACAGGTGGGAGGATGCACACTGTGGAACAGACAATGAAATGCAGACATAAGAGCAGAAGCCAAAGTAGCTCCAAATGCGAAAAAGATAAAAGAGAACTGATTACCATGATTTAGACATGCAGAAAAACAGAAGACAATCTGGTGAAGAAGATTTATTACAGACAGGAAGAAGGTAATTGGAAATGAGGGCATCCAGCAAAGGTGTGAATGTATTGTGTGAGAGAAGATCTGTGACAGTCAGGCATGAGTGTCGAAGAAGGCAGGAGTGTAGCATTGAATTGTGAGAGATGGTGACAGTTAACATGACACCCCGACCCCATGTAGGAAATGGGAAAAGGGGGGGTTGATGATGATGATTTTGTTTATTGAGTTTGTCTAATTGGGTTTAATAAAAAAAAAACATTTTTCAATGGAGGCCCATGGAAAAAAACTCCAGCATAATACAAATATTTTTAAACAGGCATTCAGTAATCTACATGAATAGACATTAAGTAATATACATTGACAATTACACAAACATTTGATAATTAGATTACATTCATGCAAATTAAAGACAACTATTATAGTATAAAAGATATTTATACATTAGTAGGTGTTGTACACTGAGCTTTTGAAAAGGTGCATTAATGGGTTTGTAAAATGGATAACATTTTCTGATTAGTGACTAGAAATTCAAAGAAATGGAATGACAGAAGGAACTCTGTAGAGCAAAACATTTTAATATTACAGTTAAGAGGTGGGGTATTAAGCAGATTCAGAGACAATTATGTATGGATATCATAAGGTTTATACTAGAAATGTAGCGGTGGGGTGGTGACCAGTGTCCCAAATCTATTCAGGTATTGGTGAAGACTGGTTATGGGGCATAGGATTCTGAGTGAAAAAAAATGATATGATGATATGGTTAGCTGGAGATTACATTAGCATTTATCCTGGAGATGTACAAGAGCAGTACCATTGATTCAATACGTGAAATGTTAGTAAATACTAAATAATTGGTCTTGATGTAATCCCTAAATATAGATGAGTTATCAGAGGCCAAAAAGCAGGTTTTCATAGAGATCATAGCAACATGGTCAGATCTGACAATGGAGGGATAAAAACTGGGTTGGTGTAATTCGGGAAAATATTTGTGAGGACAAGATCGAGAAGATTAACACCTCAGATGAATAGAGAACAATTTGGTCATATGCACTGGCATGTACAAAGTCCAGAAATCTCAGGGCATATTTGTTGTTGGTAGTAAATGTTTGCCAGTTTGTGTGTACTAGTTGTAGTCACCCATATTCAATCCTGTCACGATGCATGCCTGCAGCTCATTGGTCTCTCTATGAAAGTTAAATTTGAGACCAAAACAAAAGTATTGCATTACTGCAGGTATGATACTTGAAGGGCACTAGACCACATTCATTTCTTCTGTGCATTATCCCACAATATATACCTGCTATCCCACTTTCTAGATACACAATTTAAGTCCAACGCTCACACTGGCTTACCACTTGACCCTATCTATGCCTAACAATACTATTTGCTAGGCATATTACTACACACTTACATAGCTGGATTATCTAGTACGCTGTGCTCGTTCCTGGTGTAGTGTCCTACCCCCTCAGCTCTTTAAGTGAAGAGAAAAAAACACTGGTTTATTCTGCAGCAAGCCAATTGGGTACATTTGTGAAGCAGACCCACACCCCTCAAAATGCCAATACACTAAAAATTAATGAAAAAAGTTTACTTCTGCACTAACAGTTTGCACCTGGGGCAACTGGTCCCTTTACCCCATCCTTGCCATGCAACTGTTTCTGAGTACTTATTTACTGAGGTATGGAAATATTACTTATCTTCATAATTACTAACATTGTTATATTGTCTGTCTTGCATATTCATAATTACTAACATTGTTATGTCATCTGTCTTTCAGTAAAATGTGGTTATATCTTGTGTTATTTTGTCAGTTTTTAAAGCTTGTGCATCTGAGTGGTGATATCCCACAGTTATACTAGAAGTGGGAAGAGTTGTTCTATTATGCATGCACATTTTATGCTAATTAGAACCCTGATTTTTGTCCAGATATACCTACTTTTCAAGAGCCTTTGTCCAGTATTTCAGCAGTGGCAGGTTGGGGGGTATGGTTAAGAGACATTTTCTGGTTTACTGGTGCCTTGTATTAATCAGTCTTTCAGGAAATGCCTTCAACTTCCCCAAACCATCCACATATACAGCATAATCACTGAACTGAAAAAAACAAGGTTACATGAGAGTGCAGGGATGTTTGGGTTCTTAACTGCTTTAGCTTCAACTTCAGTATGCAGAGAAAAATAACACTCAGGTCACTCCACAACAAGTACAAATATGACTCTGTCATTGTCCATGTTAGTGTGAACGACCTGAGACGTACCTCCCTGGACTACATGAAAAGAAACATGGAAGAGCTCTCCGATCTTGTAGCCCAAGCAGGTATGACCCTAGCCCTGAGTAGCATCCTGCCATCACTCAGAATGATACCGCAGTACAAGGAAAAAATTATTGACTTCAACAATTGGCTAAACTTCTGGTGTCATTCTAAGGGGATCCAGTATCTGTCTGCCTGAGACGACATGGTCGATAGACCACAATGCTTTGCCATAGATGGCCTGCACCTGTCACCCCTGGGATTCCGGATACTGGCTAAGGCTCTTGCTGCCCCTATAGTGCCTTTTTCAGGCAAGGTTCAAATGACATATTCACCCACCGCAACAGGAACAGGCAAGCAAAAAGTGAGGGTAATGCTACTCAATGCTAGAAGTCTAAATCTCAAAATGTACTCACTCGAGGCACTACTTAAAATGGAGAACATCGATATCTGTGCAGTGACTGAGACCTGGTTCAAGGCTCTAGAGAGCACCCCTGCATTACCAGGCTATAACTCATACCACACTTTTTGGCCATCTAACCTGGACCAGAACACCAAAGGTGGAGGTGTGTCCATATTCATTAAGGATATCCACACCTCCAGGCTAGTTGCGCAGCATAATGCATCCAAGGTTATCCAAGTGCAACTAACTCTGGGCAAAACTGAAATCCAAATTGTAGCTTGCTACAGATCCCCCACTCTGCCCAAGGATTCCCACTCCTCTTTTCTTGATATACTGGAAAATATTAGGGTTCAACCAAACACCCTAATAATGGGCGATTTCAACTACCCCACCATTAACTGGGAAAACTACTCATGTACCAATCCTTTGCTCAACACTTTCTGGAATTCATAAATTCCAATGCCCTGGATCAACTTATCCACACCCCCACCAGGGGCAACAATATCCTAGACCTAGTCATTACCAACATGACTGACCAGTGTTCCACACCTGAATTCAGCTCCTCGTTGTTCAGATCCAACCATAAGCTAATCACCCTAGATATCCACATCCTGCCACCATCCACCATTAAGGAAATGATGGTAAAAAAATTCTCCAAAGCCAACTTCATGCTTCTTAAGACAGAAGTGGCGAACTTCATGACACCCATGCAGATGGACAATGCAGTTATGACTGCTGAATCCTACACAAATAAACTCTATAAGCACTTACACAAGTGCATGGATCGTGCTATCCCAAAAAGAACCAAGACACTATTCTCCAAAAAAAGGAAGCCAATCTGGTGGTCCCCTGCCATAAACAAACTCTACAACAGAAGAAAGAAACTGTTGCAAAAGAGAGTAAAATCCCATGAGTGGAGGAGCTTCCAGGTCAGCCTCAGTAAGAAGCTGAGATCCCTTATAAGATCCTCCAATGCTAGCTATGAAAACAAAATCACCACTGATTCTAAGGGCAACCACAAAGCATTCTATAGCTATGTCAAGAATCTCAATGGCAAAACCAGATCTGATCTGAGTTACAGCCCAACAGCACGAAAATTACATAACCAACTGATATTGCCAACATCCTGGCAGATAGGTTCAGTGCTAACTTTACCCCCATCTCACCACCTAAAGGGCCCATATCTATACAGGAAGAATGCAGAGTGCCTGTAATCACATCTATGCAGATAAAAGCTGCACTCTCTAAAACCAAAAACACAGCATCCATGGGACCGGACAACATCCCAGGCTGCGTTTTCCACAAACTTCAGAACGAACTGGCTCCCTGCCTAAGCACCATGTTTAATCATAGTCTCACGTCAGGCTTGGTGCCCACTGAATGGCGCCCAGTAACAGTTATCCCACTCCATAAAGGGGGAGCCACCACTGATCCTGGGAACTATCGCCCTATTAGCCTGACGAGCTTGGTCTGCAAGGCCATGGAACGTATCATCATGGAACTCATAAACAAAGACATTCGTAACCTCCAAACTCTGGACCACACCCATTTTGGGTTTGTGAAAGGAAAATCATGTCTTCTGAACCTGATCGACTTCTTTGAGGCAGTCACCAAAGCCGTAGATGAGGGTAAGGTGGTTCACACAGCCTATCTTGACCTTGCCAAGGCTTTCGACACCATCCCCCATTCTGGAATTATAGCTAAACTCACTAAATTAGGTATAAATCCCTACATCACAAGATGGGTTGCCAACTGGCTCACTGACAGAACCCACACTGTAAAAGTTCCTGACTCAAAATCTGACTTCAAACCAATGACAAATGGAGTACCACAGGGTTCAGTCCTGGGATCTCTCCTGTTTGGTATCTACTTATCTGAAGTACAGGCTAACACATAAGGCCTCTGGCTAATGAAGTTCACAGATGACTGCAAACTAGGAGCCACAGTCAAGTCCCCAAATGATGTGGACATCCTACAGAAGGGCCTCACTGAGACAGATGCCTGGTGTCAGAGGCATGGCCTCAAGCTCAATGCCAAAAAGTGCATTGTCATCCCCTTTGGTAAAAACTCTGTACCCGTGAACTACCACATAAACAGCAGTCTACTTAATGCCAAATGTGTGATAAGAGACCTTAAGACCCAGGTGGACAGTAGTCTCTCCATTGATAATCACATCACCACAGTAGTCAGGAAATCCTTCTATGTGGCACACTACATCACAAAAGGGTTCTCAACAAGGAAAAAAGAGGTCATTGTTCCCCTCTACTTGGCACTCATTAGACCCATTATAGAGTACAGTGCCCCTTTTGGAATGTACCTCACAATACATCTGCAGCAGCTGGAAAGGCTGCAGAAGTACCTCACAAAGAGGATTACTGGCCTCAAACAGATGCCCTACACTGACCATCTCAAAAAACTCCAGCTTTATTCTGTAGCATATCGCCTACTCCGATGAGATCTCTACCTAACATATAAAGCTATGTTAAAGCCAGAGCTGTTGGACATGTTACACCTAAAGAAATCCCAATCCCTCTGAGCTACACTCTCTAGGGACCTAAACCTTGTCACTACAATAAACAGGACATGCTGGAGGGATGGATTCCTGTCCCAGAGACTTCCTATACTCTGGAGCAAACTACCCATCTATGTCAATCAAAGTTCCTCATTAGCACTCTTCAAGAAAAATCTTGATGAGTGGATGAGATAGAGGAAATACACCCCAGGGATCACTTCTGTGGCTCTGCTCGACAGGGGCACAGGAAATTAACTTTCTTGGGTGAAGTAAGCCAGGGAACCTTGTTGGCTAGGCTTAGGCCCTTGGGCCAATAGCCTAGTACCTACCTATGAACCTATGACATTAATAAAGGTATGTCAAGTAATCCTGGACTATTCATAATGGGACCCACCCTTTAACCATAAAACCTGCAGCACTGTGGGATATGTATGCTAATGCTCCTTATCCTGATAGCCTGCAAACCTTATATATCAAATGGTTTAGTTGACTGCTGGCCGCTAGCCTTGTAGCCTGTAATCTGATGGACTCTTTCTATCTTTATGTGATTGGAGGACTGTAACCACACATTGAAAAGGATTACAGTAAATTACACTGGATCCATACCCTCTCCCTGGCAAATCAGATAAACAATACTCCCACAGCTGAGTTTTTCTAGTTTATATGCCATAACATAATGGGGCCTTAAATTTCCACTCTTAAGTTCATTGCTCTTTCTAATGCTGTCTACAGGTGGCATTCATTACACGAAAGCTGTACTGTTAAGGCCAGAAGTCTGCCATTACTCTGCTGCTAATTATTTTATTCCCATATAATGACTTTTGTCTCTTTTAGTCCTTAAGGTAAGAGTTTAGTGTATTGTTGAGCCTAACCACAGCAGTTTGGTTATAAGATTTCGCCACATTGATGAGCCTAACCATAGCAATTTAGTGACTAGTTACTCCAGCCATATAGTTTGTTTCTTCAAGTGGCATCTACTTAAATTGCTTAAATCAGAATGCTTTTCTATGAGAGGTTAAATTAGGAAGCTAAACTTGAGTTCTCATAAATTGATTCCTGAGCCTGTGAAGTTGTATAGCACTAAATAAACAGGCCTATAATTAAAATATACATTTATAAGAAAGCCTCACACTAAGGAGCCATCTTAGTGGGATACAGATAAATCCACCTACACATGCACACACAAACACACGCATTCACCTATACTTGCAAATTAAAGGATGCTTAATACAGGACTACTGCAACTGTTCAAAGGGCTTTCCCACACCTGATTATAATGTAATCAGCCAAAGTGTAGCACAAGAAAGCATAATGGATTTTGTTTATATCATTTTATGTGTCTACGATGCCATAACTCAAGAATCTGACCCAGATTTTAGGTTAACTTGCAAGCATATGAAGTTTCTAATATAAAGGGATATAAAGAGGAACATTATCCCATATGCATAGCAAGTGTGTAATATACCAAATGTAGATGGGACTGCAAAGTAGGTCGAACGTGCCTGGTGATATACATGCAAGTGTTAAAAGCTAAATAATTTCTATTTTCTAACTTCACAAAAAGGGCACTCACCAACTAACACTTTAAGTGTCCTCTGCTATACAGAAGATAGACAGCAATGCATGTAGCTCATATCATTTTACTTCTTAAAATAGGAATAGTAAATAATATAATAGGGTAAAATATATCAACTTTGCTGACTAACAAAAATGCAAGTACATACATAAATGTGGGTGCCTTGTTTGTTTAAAATTTGGGGAGCTGATTTATGTCTTTAATATATTATAGATGCACATTTAGTTCTCAAAAAAGGCATCTTTTAGGTACTAAGAGTGATTAGTGTTTTACCATACATTTTGACAATATTGAATATACTAGTATGTGCCTCAGACTTTAGAAAGGACCATTATAGCAACAGGAACAATAAAACCATTTTATCTTTCCTAAAGTGTTCAGAAGAAAAGCTATGGAATTTTACATAAGTTCATAGGTGTGTACTAGGCTAATGGCTCTGGAGCCTTTACAAGCCTAGCCCATAGAAGTGCCCTGGCATTGTGCTGCTCGATGTTAGTTCCCAGTGCCTCTATCTAGTAGAGCCACTGGAGTGATCCCCGGGGGTGAACTTTCTATTACCCATCCACTTATGAAGATTTTTCTTGAAGAGGGCCAGTGAGGTGCTCTGCTTGACATGTATGGGAAGTCTGTTCCACAGCATGCGCAGTCTCTGGCTCAGAAATAGTAGTTAATTGGCCCTTCCCTTGGTTACCTGGAAATTGAGAATTCTTAAGATTTATAGCTTACTTTTCCTACATATCTGGAAGTCATGTTCTGTCAATTTAAGCTACTCAAACTACTTTTCTATACATTCTTGTGTAGTGCATAAAAGTAGAGCTGGGCATAATTGGGCATTTACATATGTGACACTCTTTCTCTAAGTGTATGTCATTAACTTTACAACTTCCAGAGGCCAGATATGCTCACAGCTGACAAACCACTTCAGAAGCCAATATGTTCACAGCTGATAAAACGTTTGCTATTTGGGATATATGCAAGCTACAGACTGAGTTACTCATCTCACTTTTTTATATGAAGGTGTAGCTGCTAAAAACATTGTATACGTGTTTTATATGTAAGTGCATTTAGGAAAGTAGCATTTAAAACAATCATATTTTTAAACTAGGATGGTAGAAATATGAATGTGGAAGTTGGGAGTACAGTTTCAAAAATCTTGACTACTTACTGAAGGCAGAATAGTGTGAAACTGTGAATAGAAAGTTTACATTTCTAACCGCATTTCTTGTCTTAGACTACAGATTATGATGTCAGAAAACTACTCATACAGAGCAGTTACTGCAGAGAAAGCAAGAACATGCATTGAAACCATGTGTTCATTTTATGAGCTGTAAATTCAGATAATTACTAGAAGTACCTGTAATAAGGATCTATATTAGCTGAGCGAAAATCCGTTTACGCGAATACGTAAACGTCGACACGTATTGTGCGAAACAGACTTATAACAAAAGTACAAAAGCGCGATTTCGGAAATGTCAAATTACCATGGTTGGCCCATCTGGGAATAGCTGTATAAGGTTAAGTGTTGGATAGTTACGGACTTTAGGGTTAGGGTGCGGGTTAAGGTAAGTGCATAGATAGGTTATGTATGTTAGATTTAGTGTAAGGTTAGAAGTAGGGTTTTGTTAAATGTATGCATGTGGATTATTTATTTTGTTTGTGTATATCTATGTAGGGGAAGTGTGGTGTAGTTACGGACCTTAGGGTTAGGGAGGGGTTAAGGATAGTGCATAGATAGTTGTGTAAGTGGGGTTTAGTGTAGGGTTAGAAGTAGGTGTTTGTGCTTTAGTTTAGGGTTAGAAGTAGGGTTTGGTTAGTGTATGTATGTGCTTTATTTATTTTGTTTGGGTAGGTAGTATGTAGCGGGTGGTGGAGCTGGCTGAGTATGACAGTTCGACATTTAACATTTTGCGGTTTAGTGCGTTCGGGATATTCACAGTTCACGCAATAGGTGTTGGGATTTTAGTATTCGCTTAATAATATTTTCGCTCTCGTAATATAGACCCCCTGTAATAAAAACAGAGTGACAACTTTTATAAATTTAATGAAATGTGTGTGCTTGTACATGTGACACACCTTTGTATAAAGCCAATGTGGCAAAGAAATTCTAATAAATTTCATGAAATATATGTGTGTATGAACAGCACAGTTTAATACATCTTATGTGAGTTTACTACCGGTGGCCTCAGGATGGCAGCAGTCAGCTTTGAACAGAACAACACATAATGCTTTAGTAAGTTGTACTTAGAGAAGCTAGTCTACTAAGCAAGAAAATATTTCACATGGGAAAATTATTCTAATCTCTGCAATTCATAAAGATCTCAGATGACAGCAAATATGTCTCAGTTTGAGTATCTATCTTGCAAGTATATTTTCTTTAAATATGCACAGTAAAGTGACAATTTCCAACACAGCAAACAACCCATTATAAAACAGCTCTTATTGTAAAATGCATGGTGTACTAATAATTCTGTACTGAAAATAATTTGAATTATGGAATTCTTCATTAAACATTTTAGTGATACTTTTTGTCTTCATGCATAATAATAATAATAATAATAATAATAGCAGAAGTCAGTTTGTAACACACGCCTGATTACCTTTTTATGAAGCTTCATCAATATACCACATTGTAAGTTACACCTTACAAGTAATTACTTCCCTGTATCTCTACCTCTAATTCCTAGCAAGCGATATTACCCCTGCACTAAATGTACTATGAGTAATTTCCCACGTTGTCATTATCTCATCTGTGGATATCTGTATGTGTGTGTGTATGTATGTATGTTTGTATATATATATATATATATATATATATATATATATATATATATATATATATATATATATATATATATATATGATTCTTTTGAAGTTAACCTGTTTACTTGTTAAATTATTGAACTGGAACTTCTTTAATTCTTCTACTTAGCTTGTAAAATTCATACTAACTGCTCTTATTTGTAACATGTAATGTATTTTTGGAGCTTTTCTACCCAGGCCTCCACTGAAAATGGGCTTTTAGTGGCCTAGTGGACTATCCTTTTAAACAAATGCCAATAAATAAATAAACAAGTCAAACTTTACAAAAATGGAAGGTGGCATTTAAGCAACAATCAGATTTTAGTTGCTAATAGTACTCTTTTACAGAAAACTATTCGAGATACAGTACATGGCTGGCTATGAAGAAAATGCCAGTAAATGAGCAAAAAATGAAGCCAAACAGTTCTGAAAAGTAACAACACTTACAGTGGATATGAAAAGTTTACACACCCCTGTTAAAATGCCAGTTTTTTGTGATATAAATGAGACCACAATAAATAATTTCAAAACTTTTCCCACCTTTAATGTAATCTATGACCTGTACAATTCAATTGAAAAACAAACAAATCTGTTAAAGGAAAAAATATAAAAAAGAAAAAACCTACAATACACTGGTTGCATAAGTGTGCACACCCTTAAAATAATACTTTGTTGTGTGTGTACACCCTTAAACAAATACTTTGTTAAAGCACCTTTTGATTCAATTACAGCATTCAGTCTTCTTGGGTACACATCTACCATCAATTAAAGAGACTCTGATTAATCCCGAATACATTTCAGCTGTCCTAGTAGGATTTCTTGACATTTACTCAGTTGCCTGCTACAGCAAAACCCATGGTTCGCAGAGAGCTTACAAAGCATCAAACATATCATATTGCTGAAAGGTATTAGTAAGGGGAAGGGTACAAAAAAGTTTCCACAGCATTGGATATACCACGGAACACAGTGAAGACAGTCATCAAAAAGTGGAGAAAATGTGGGATAACAGTGATGTTGCAAAAAACTGGACGTCCCTCCAAAACTTATGAAAAGACTAGACGAAAACTGGTCAGAGAGGCTGCCAAGAGATCTACAGCAACACTGAAGGAGCTGCAGGAATTTCTTGCAAATACTGGTTGTGTACTAAATGTGACAACAATCTCTCTGGCAAATACTGGTTGTGTACTAAATGTGACAACAATCTCCTGTATTCTCCATATGTCTGGACTATGGGATAGGGTTGTGTTAAGAAAATGTATAACTGCAATGTGCAAGCTTAGATGCATTTAGGGTTAAAAAGAAATGAATACATTTATTCTGCTTATTCTGTGTGAAATATGTGCAGCTGCAAGAAACCTTGATAAGAGAACAATTGACGCTTGAAAGTCTACCATAGTCAGCAGAATGTGAATTCAGGCCAGGCCAGGGTAGCATCTTTACCCTAGGCAAATGTATCAAATCAAGAACTGAACAGCTGAAGAAGTGTGAGAAACAAAGGAGGGATGAAATAGCCCCAAGGCCAGGTTGTTTTTCTCAAAGATGTTTTTGCAAGACAGCAATTTTCTGACTATGTCAGCAGTAAATCTAACAATGTCTTCTTTTCTGATCATGTCAGCAGTTAAACTAACAATATTTTCTTGTGTACATGCAGAGAACTGTATAAGATTAGCATGCTGAACCATGGAAAATCAGACAAACCTTGTACCTACATGCTTTGTCTCCTTGCTGCAAGTAATAAAGGGTGCCTTACTTGAACCTTACGTGCATTGATCTTTGTGTTTTCCTTTATAGATTGGTCCTTCAGACCGGAAACCCTCACTTCGCCTCGGATCAGACGGCCAGGTGGCTGAAACCGTATGGGGAAGAAACCAAATAGGTTCTTCTTATGTGAAAAGTCCTCCGACTGAATTGTTGTCAAAAGAGGCCAGACACTTTCTGATCTACGACTGAAGGACGGGTTTTCCGCGAATCAGCAATCAATCATGTGGGCTCAGGTAAGGTGAATCTACTTTTTCTGTTTCAGGATCAGGGACTGGATGTGTATTGTTTCTGTCAGATTGTGTTTTCTTACAGTCAGGGATAGAACAGGTACAATCTTGTCATAGATCAGGTGAAACAGATCAGTAGGCTTTAGACAGTCATTCTGAAGAGACTTTAACAAAATCCGTGGTACACGTAAAAATCTGAAGGCATCAGGTAATATTTTTCTGAACAGTCTACGTAGCAAACGAAATAGGGAAAAATGGGTAATAATTGTGCAAAGACACCCGGAAATCCACCGTTAACGGAAGATGCAAAATATATGCAGTCACAGTACGCAGACAAAATTAAATACTTTTCAAAATGGGTTATTAAGTATGAATTTGACAGTAAATGAGAAAAAATCCTCACTTATCAAGCAACTCAAAACTGATTCTAAGGGTCAAGTTAAAAAACAACGACAGTTAGGAATTCCCCAGGCACACAGGTGGCTGGAGGAAGCAAACCGCAGAGACCAAAAGAACAGACTCAAAGACAATGTTTTTAGATAAGGAAGACAATAACTTGGTAGTGGCATCGGCACCTCCACCTCCCCCTTCTTTACCAGAGTACGGAGCAAGTGGACAGATTGACCCACCCCCATTATATCCTATGCTCACTAGAGATAGGGACATTATAAAATTGAAATTAGCTAAAGTTAGAGAGCCCATCGAAACTAGGTCCCGAACAAAGGGAAATAATCAAGAAGAAGGCTCTGAATTATGGCAGGTAGTTAAGGATACACAACCTGTAGAAGAAGAAATATGCCCACTTATAGAAGTTCCGAACCCTCAGGCAGGACAGGAAGATCAGACTCCAACTATCTTAGTGTATCGACCCTGGACTCCGGAAGATATCCGGAAAGCTACAGAAGGGATTCCCCATCCGAAACTTAATTTCAGAAAATTTTCGGAAGATTTACAAGGAATGAGGCTAAGTTATAACTTAAATGGGGAAGAGATAGAAAAAGTAGTTCGACAGATTGTAGGACCAGATTGGTACATGATTTGTGGCAACTGGAATCATCATGATGCTGCACAAAAACCTCTTCCACACAGCAGAGCAGAATTAGACACTAGAGTGAAGGGACTTAAAGACCGCATCTCTGAGAAATGGAAACCTAGGGCAGACTGGACTTGCATTAATCAATGTGTCCAGCAGGAGGGTGAATCAGTTGACCAATACTTTGCTAGACTGTTAGAATGTTTTAACAACCACTGTGGAATGCAGGTTCCTGAAGATCAAAAACAAGATTCCTCATATGAACAGCAGTTAAAGAATGCATTTCTAAAAGGTAGTAGCACACCTATAAGCAGTTTCATTACAAAACACATGGTTGACCATCGATCGAGTAGATTACATTCATTACTCGAATATGCTAGACATGCTGAAAGGCATTTTAATAGCAAAAAGAAGAAGGCGGCTCAGGTATTTTCTGTAGAAGACGGAGTAGAAGTTTATGTAGTGCACCCCGGGAAAAAGGGCAGGAAAAATACACAGGGAGGTAGGCAGTCTGATCAGTGATTAGAAGTCTGAAGGATGCAAGAAAAGGGGAGAATGTTTTAAATGTGGTAAAAAGGGACATTTAGCAAGGGATTGCAGGAAAAATAAGAAAGCAACAACGGAAGATAAAGAAGGTGAGGACTGACTATATGATAGTCAGGAATCACAAGGAGAGACTAGTAGAGAAAGGACAAATGAGGATGTGAAAAGGGAAGTATAGGAAGTACAGGAAATTAATGATGGTACAGAAGAAGATGAAGTACTAGATTTAGCTTTATTGAGCTTGGAGCTCTATTTAGCAGGTACAAAACCGGAAGTTACACTTTTAGTGGAAGGCAGTGAGGTTAAATTATTGTGTGATTCAGGGGCATCACGGACCCTGATACACCCCTCCAAATTACCAGACAATTCAGAGTCACCTGATTACATATTAGTCAAAGCAGCGAATGGGCAGCTATACCCAAGAGGACCCCCTCTCCCACAATATCACCATAACAGATCCTGTTTCAGGATTAACACAAATAAGTAAGATTGTAGTTTCTACGAAATGCCCAATAAATCTCTTGGCCAGGGATCTTATGCAGTTATTTGGCATAGCAGTGGTTCCAACTATGCAGGGCATGGAAGCGCAGTGACGAATACACACCTTTATGGTTCAATCGTAGGGTGAAACGTTTTATTTGTACAGTCAGGACCTGGTTACGACTGGTCCAGGGACTGTGACCAAAGAACTGATGAACGTAGCCATCAGTAAGTTTGCCTCCCTGGACATGGATAAACAGCACCTGCTGCATTGTACCCTGTATTTTTGTAACACACCAGGGCCTGATAATGAGTATGAAAAAGAATTATTTAAGCATCGTACAAACAGATTGGTACTGAGAAACTTATACTGGGATGCAGAAGGGAATAGTGTAGCCAGCTGTTCACTGCCCCAGGAGTTTTTGACACTTTATAAGTCCAATCGACTACCACATGTAAGCCTGACCAAGAATAAAAACATATGGTGGGCAGACCTAGGGGAGAAAGTTACAAGATGGGAAAAACAAACAGAACTGGAGTTGTCAGGACAGGGAATACAAGTGCAAAAATTGGATTGGGTAACCCAAGCTAACCCAGCTGTACATCTGCAGTCTCGCGGAGACAGCTGATGGATACTCCTGTTGACGGAAGAAGAAAATGCCTTACTAGATATACCAGAGACCCTCTGGCAGCAGGAAAATCAGATGTAGGACTTATCCGTACTGCAGGTCCAGTTAGTATTACACCAAAGTCAGCGTTTAGACCACAAAAAAGACAGTATCCCTTAAGAAAGAATGCAGAGGCAGGAATAAAACCTATTATAGCAGCATTACTTAAGGGAGGGGTGCTAGTAGAATCCCCTGATTCTCTGTGTAATACACCTTTATTTCCAGTCAAAAAAGCCAATGGAGAATGGCTTATGGTTCAGGATTTGCACGCTGTAAATGACGCAGTAATACCAAGGGCACCTATAGTGCCGGATCCACACACCTTGCTGAATGACTTAAAACCTCAACAAGAATATTTTTCTGTGGTAAACATTAGTAATGCATTCTTTTCAATACCAATACACCCAGACAGCCAGTATTGGTTTGCATTCACGTTTCAGGGAAAAAGATACACATATACACAATTACCACAGGGATATTGTGAGAGCCCTACTATATTTTCACAGGAAATGTCAAGTAACCTGGCAGGATTTAACCCACCAAAGGGTAGTCAGGTCTTACTTTGTGTCGATGACATTCTTTTAGCAGCCCTTACCCTGCAGGATTGCAGGGAAGATACAGTAGCACTTCTACAATTTCTAGCTGATGAAGGACACAAAGTGAATAAGAACAAACTGCAACTTTGGAAAAAACAGGCAAAGTACTTGGGATATATAATATCCAAGGGAGGTAGAACTTTAGATGAGGACAGAAAGGTGGCAATTTTGCAGACACTGAAGCCTACCACCAAGAAGGAAATGATGTCCTTCTTGGGAACGACTAATTTTTGTCGGAGCTGGATTCCAAACTATGCCTTGGTATCTGCACCTTTAACTGACCTTATTTACAAGACACCTATGGCAGCGCAGGACTTGTTACAATGGACAACGGAGGCAGAATCTGCTTTCTGTAAACTGAAACAGTTAATAGCCTCCTCTCTAGTTCTGGGTTTGCCTAATTACCATAAACGTTTTTTCCAGACTGTAGATTGCAAGCAGGGTTATATGGCATCAGTACTAACACAACAACATGGGGTTAAGCAACATCCCATTGCTTACTATTCATCACAATTAGACCCAGTGGCACGATCTTTGCCACACTGTGTGCAGGCAGTAGTCGCAGCAGCAATGGCAGTGCAGGCTTCAGCTTCAGTAGTCTTGTTTCACCCACTCACTCTAAGGGTACCTCATGCAGTTGCGATTATTTTATTACAAGAAAGAGTAGCATACCTCTCTCCTGGTAGGCATCTTTCCTGCATGACCATATTGTTGAGCCAACCTCATATGACAACTGAACGATGTACGACCTTAAACCCTTCTACCCTGCTCCCAACTCCTGCAGATGGCACACCACATCGCTGCCTGCAAATAATCGAGCAGAAGACATTACCTAAGAAAGACCTCACGGATGTCCCCTTGGCTAATGCCGAGGTGACATACTACATGGATGGCTCATGCAAAAGGGGCCCTGCAGGACAGAAGCTAGTAGAATATGCAGTAGTTTCTGATACTGAAGTTATAGAAGTGAAATCTTTATTGCATCATTTATCTGCGCAGGCAGCAGAATTGATTGCTCTGACACGAGCATGTACCTTAGCGAAGGATAAATGTGTAAACATCTTCACTGATAGCCAATACGCTTTTTCCACTGTACATGTGTTTGCACAACAGTGGAAAAACCGAGGAATGATAACATCTACTGGCAAACCTATAAATCAAAAACAACTTATTTTAGATCTTTTAGAATCTATTCAATTGCCTCGAAAGGTAGCTATTTGAAAATGTACAGCTCATACTAAACAACAGGACATCATTTTAAAAGGTAATGCGAGAGCTGATGCATCTGCAAAACAGGCAGCTACAGAGGTATTCCTTCTAGATAAGGAATTACAACCCTCTGAAACCTTGAATTTAGATATGTTAAAAACAATGCAGACACTCACTACGCAAGCAGAAAAACAGCGATGGATGAAACAAGGAGCAATACTCGATAAAGGGCTGTACATCTCTAAGGAGGGAAAACCAATACTACCCTCTAGCTTGTTCCACTATGCGGCATTGTTGAGCCATGGGCAGTGCCATGTCTCAACAGGGGGGATGATACAGCTGGTGAACCAAGTGTTCACAACGTATGGATTTACAAACTATTTTAAAAAAATTTGTTTAATGTGTCAGATCTGTAACAAACACCATGCACAGGGGACGATAAAGCCTAAGCAAGAGAGTTTTCCCACACCACCATATCCATTTCACACTATCTGTATGGATTTTATAGAACTAAACAAATGTGAAAACAAGAAGTACTGCCTTGTCATTATAGATATGTTCTCCAAGTGGGTGGAAGCTTTTCCAACCAAAAATCCGGATGCAGCTACAGTAGCAAAGGTACTTGTTAAGAACATTATTCCTAGGTTTGGTATTCCAGAAAGAATCTATAGTGACAATGGTACGCACTTTGTAAATCAAACTATACAGCAGCTGAGTAAGTTTTTTGGTATTTCTCTAAAAAGTCATTGTGCATATCATCCCGCAGTCTGCAGGGCTGGCTGAAAGGCATAATGGTATACTAAAAAGCAAACTAAGGAAATTGATAGCTGAAACAGGGAAAACCTGGCTGTATTGTTTACCTCTGGCACTGTTGAGCATGAGAACTGTCCCTACAGCAAAAGGACTGACTCCTTTTGAAAAGCTGTATGGAAGGGCTTATTACACACCCCAGTGGAAACCTCTCATGTCATCAGACCAGGAAGCTGATTTTACACTAGCTGAATATATGAAAAAGTGTTGAGTTCTAAACATCTGTTGCAGTTTAATTCTGTTTCAGGTCAGAAGCAAGCCAAAACATCAGAAGTGACAGTGACGCCAGGAGACTGAGTGTGGATTAAAATTGTGAAGTGAAAGAACTGGGTATCGCCAAAATGGGAAGGTCCCTACCAGGTGCTTCTTTCAACACCTACTGCAGTCAAGATAGCAGAACGGGCTTCGTGGATACACCTGACGCACTGCAAGTTGATGAGAAACTTCGAATTGGACAAAGACCTTACCTCTCCATCGGGACTCTAAGCACAAAAGTCTGGCTACAAAGGGGGGGGGTCAGATCAATAGGAACTGATCCGTCTCAAACCCAGTGAAGCAATCATCAGTGCTATGGTCCTGTAGGGCAGAGAGTAAGATCACGTGTCCTGAACAAAAATGACTGAGTCAAGAGATTTTGAAAGAACTAGAGAAAACAGGAATGCAGAACAACCGTTTCCACAGAAGTATTACATGACCATCCTGTTGACTGTACTGGTAACAATAATCTTTTTATTGTGGCCATTTCTTTTCTCAGCCATGCAAGTAGAATTAAATAAGCGTGCAGAGTGGCACCTGAATTTCAATACCTACCAGGCAATCAAATACGTGTATCCTGAAACCTTTAATGTTTCGAATTGCTGGGTCTGCACAGCTCTACCAACAGCATATGGGGGGTTACTGCTAACTTCAGTTCCCCTAGGGGTTAATAAGACCTGGGAAAACCTAATCCATGACACATTGCACTTGTCTATTCGTCAAAAGGGAACTGTGTGTTTTTATAAGAATGATACAGTCAAGGTAGGATGGAGCCATTGCAATGCAATGGTTCCCTATAGATGCTACACTAAACCTAATAACACCGGATTCTATTGCAACACAAACTATGATTCATTTGTTGAACTGATGCATAAAACAATCGAAGAAGTAAAACATGAAACTGCTATCTATAAACAACTGTCCATAATTGACAGAAAAATGTTTCACCCCAGACAAGGGTATGTTTATAGTAAAGTTACTACTAAAGTGGAAGATTGTTACTTTATATATGGAAGAAAAGCATATAAATAGCTCCCCAAAAACTGGTCCGGTAGCTGTTTTTTGGGGTACCTGGTTCCGGCCATATGACACATGGCAGTTTTACCTCAAGGGAAAATTTGGAATGTCCGAGAAATCAAGAGACCTGCTAATCCAGTGGGACAAATCAATGCACCCTGGAAATACCATCATGACTTAGGCCCTGGGAATAACAAAGGACTATCGCACATGGATCTGGGTGATGACGTCATATCGTGGGCAGGCATACTACCAGCATATGGAGACCAGCATATGGAGCAACGAAATCGATCTGGGAGCTGAGAAAATTATCTAAACTTCTTGAAATAATGAGTAATGCAACCTTTTCTGCCCTAGAATTGGTAACCAATGAACTGACTGCCATGAGAACAGTGGTACTTCAAAATCGCATGGCTCTTGACTTCACCCTAGCGGTGAAAGGAGGTACGTGCACTTTAATCCAGGAGGAGTGCTGTTCATACATTCCTGAGAACAAACATGAGATAGACAACCATCTTGAAGTAATTCAGCAAGTGTCGGCCATGACCAAACCAGGACTGAATCCATTGACGGACTTTTTCCAGAAATGGTTTGGGGGTTGGGGCAGCATCCTGATGAAAATTCTGATTGCCATCTGTGTAGGGATAACCTTACTGATGGTGTGTGGATGCTACTGCATCCCCTGTATGAAAGGACTAGTTAAGAATATCATAGACGCTTCAGTTTCAGAAACTTTATACCAGGATGCTGAACTCGAAGAATTACTCAAAAACTGCTTTCACAGGCTTAAACTGAATGACTCTCTAACTGCAAATCCTAAGTAGGAAATGGTTATGAGAAGAAAAACTGTTTATGCTTGGTTTGAAGGTAGAATAAAGTATTAAAAGGGGGGAAATGTTAAGAAAATGTATAACTGCAATGTGCAAGCTTAGATGCATTTAGGGTTAAAACGAAATTAATACGTTTATTCTGCTTATTGTGTGTGAAATATGTGCAGCTACAGGAAACCTTGATAAGAGAACAATTGACGCTTGAAAGTCTACCATATTCAGCAGAATGTGTATTCAGGCCAGGCCAGGGTTGTATCTTTACCCTAGGCAAATGTATCATATCAAGAACTGAACAGTTGTAGAAGTGTGAGAAACAAAGGAGGGCTGAAATAGCCCAGGGCCAGGTTGTTTTTCTCAAAGATGTTTTTACAAGACAGCAATTTTCTGACTATGTCAGCAGTAAATCTAACAATGTCTTCCTTTCTGATCATGTCAGCAGTTAAACTAACAATATTTTCTTGTGTACTTGCAGATATCTGTATAAGAATAGCATGCTGAACCATGGAAAATCAGACAAACCTTGTACCTACATGCTTTGTCTCCTTACTGCAAGTAATAAAATCAAGGCCCGGCTATAATTTGCAAAACATTACAGCAAGTCTCCCAAAAACATGTGGGAAAACGTGTTATGGTCTGATGAGACCAATGTTGAACTTTATGGCCACAATTCCAAAAGGTACATTTGGTGCAAAAACAACACTTTGGATTACCAAAAGAATACCATCCTCATGGTGAAGCATGGTGGTGGCAGTATCATGTTTTGGGGTTGTTTTTCTTCAACTGGAACTGGGGCTTTAGTAAAGGTGGAGGGAATTATAAACAGTTCCAAATACCAGTCACTTTTGGCCCAAAACCTTCAGCTGTCTGCTAAAAAGATGAAGATGAAGAGGAATTTCACCTTTCAACATGACAATGACCCCAAGCATGCATGCAAATCAACAAAAGAATGGCTTCACCAGAATAAAATGAAAGTTATGGAATGGCCAGCCAGAGTCCAGACCTAAATCCAATAGAAAATCTGCGGGGTGACCTGAAGAGGACTGTGCACAAGACATGCCCTTGCAATCTCTCAGATTTGGAGTGCTTTTGCAAGGAATAGTGGGCAAATTTTGCCAGATCAAGATATGTCATGCTGATAGACTCCTACCCAAGAAGACTGAATGCTATAATTAAACCAAAAGATGCTTCAACAAAGTATTAGTTTAAGGGTGTGCACACACAGCAAAGTATTAGTTTAAGGGTATGCACACTTATGCAACCAGCGTATTGTATGTTTTTTATTTTTTATATTTTTTCCCCTAACAGATTTGTTTGTTTTTCAATTGAATTGTACAGGTTATAGGTCACATTAAAGGTGGGAAAAGTTTTGAAATTATTTATTGTGGTCTCTTTTTTATATCACAAAACCTGGCATTTTAACAGGGGTGTGTAAACTTTTTATATCCACTGTAGGTCATTATTCATAGTCTGGGGCTTCTCAAATGATTTACAGTTATCTGCACATAGTGGTGCTACATGGATATGCAAATATGATCAGCAAAAAGTCATTTGTGACGAATACAGAAAAACAAAGTGTTTTTTAAATGTGCCAACTTATCACAAAAGACTAATTTGTATGAAGTTCTGCATTATGAACTTGTGAATTACTTTGCAAAATGGTGAGGGTTGGTGTTACTTTCTTTCTCATATACCTGGTGAGAGCAGCTGAGAGCATTCACACTTAAAATGGATTGTGCAGCACTTAAAATGAATTTTTAAAAAAAAAGAAATGGGTTTATAATTTTTTATAGGGGTATCCTTTTGCGGACACCCTGATGGCTTCATTAAAGAATAGAAAGGAGTGATAGGAAAGACTGAAAAAAGGAAGACAAAACAAAGAGAGGAACAAGCAAGGAAAACATCAAGAAAGTTTGTGCTTGAGGAGGTGGGAGAGGATGAGCACTGTGTTATTTCTGGGGTTACCACCCCTATTTTTTTTTTTTTTTTTTTTATGAGAGGGTAGTGTGACTGGTAAATAGAGAACAGGGTGAAAGAGAAAGGGTAAGAGAAGAAGGGATGAGGAAGAGCCAACTGGAATATTAGCTGACAGAGTTTCAAATATGTCTGTTGCCAGATGGTGATGCAGTGTAGAACCCTGATGTTGAGGGGATAGGGGCCTGTACTGGTGCAGTGGTCGGCACCAACTGGGAGAGTGTGTCTTCTACACATGAATAGAGGCTTTGACTGGCTGAATTCTACCTGTCCACTCCCTCCACCAGTATATACTCAAGCAAGTTCCAAAGTCCCCTTTCTGTGAGGCTTGCCAGGTTGCCACATGCTGCAGTGCCTGCAGGACCGCTGCCTCTACTCTGACCCTGCGAGGATGTTTCCTGACAGGCAGAGGGTGATCTGCCCCTAGCCTGGAAGATACATGCCCAATCTGCTCCTGAGGGTAAAAAAAGGAAAATAAATGGGAAAGAAACAAAGCAATAAAGGAGAAAGGAATGCACAAGCAAAATAAAAAACATAAAGAAAAAAGTTGGGTTGAGATAAAACAGAAAAAACACAATAACTCTACACAATATTGTTTACACACCATTTGATACACTGTTGAAATACTGCATTAAAATCTTTCTTGAAGTAAAACGTGTGCAGGAAGTGTTTATGCATGCAGTGACAGCAGTGATTTGGGATGTGCATGCTTTTGTACTTGAGAAGAATGATATGAGTAGTGCTGATGCATACTTGTGATGAATTCAAATGGCAAGGGCTTGTGACTTCCTTAAGGGGTGTGTGTAACTCTCAAGTTATGTACTTCCAATACACTGAAAACAATGCTAAAAATACTCTTTGTAATTAATCAAGTCAGGTTAGGAATCAGGTTAAAAACAGTAACATTAACTTGAATTGTAACATCTTCAGTTACATTTCTTTCATCTGCAAAGCTATAAAAATATTTTTCTTATGACTAATACAGAAAACAGTTGTAGAAGGAGTGCAGCAGTTGTACAAGAGCACATATTTTCTTTTACTTTATCTTACTATAATGCTTTTAATCCTTTTTTGTATACTTTTATACATACTACGAACTAGTAAGACAAAAAATTCTCTTGGACACTTGTTTTACTTACCAGAAGATTCCACCAGCCTTTCTAGTCCTCTCTGTTGCTGCTGGCAATTGTAGTTCATTTCTTCCCCAGCTGTGATTAAAGGAGTGAAGGCAATTCTTGTTTACCTGTATTTGCAATTCTTATAAATGTCATTATTCTTGTCTAAGCAATAACTACTTTTTGTTTTCTTTTTTCACTTCCTCTTACACATCTGTAGTTGTACGAGTTAGTGCAATACAGTACCAATATTCCCTAACATGCCAGAGGAAAATAATAAATACTGAAATGTGTGTAGAATGCTATTTTCAAAATAGATGTAACACTGTGTTCTGGTATAACTAATTCACAAACACAGAAATGTAGCAATTCATGGAAGTTTGCATTTCCTTTTCTGTACAACTGCATCCATCCACCCATCCACAACCTCTTTTCCCATTTTTGCACATGGGTTCAGGGTGTCACATCAAAAGTGGCAATCATCTAGAGCCAAGATTTACACCACTGGATGTCCAGCCCTGCCGCCGTGGTTCTTCTACACCGCACATTCACACGCATGGCCAAGTTATAGTGTCCAATCCACCTACTGCATGTCTTTGGAACGTGGGATAAAAGTAGAGCACCCAAAGGAAACCCATGCATACACAGGGAGGATGTGCAGGCTCTATACAAAAGGCATCCCAACCGAAAATTGAATCAAGGAACCTCTAGCTGTGAGACAATAATGCTATCTGCTGTGCCACTGTACCACCTCTTTTCTGTACAGATGTGTCTGATATAATAGGTAGTATTGAAGTAAAACAACACTTTCTCATTAAAGTTTGTGTTGGTCATTTACTTGGCATAGCAACCTCCTGTCCCCTCCCCCAACCTGCAGTCTAACTAGGGTGTGACGTGTGAGACTTCAGTTATGTTGTACATGGAGTTAGAAATACTTTTTGAAGAAACAACTGCATCAATCGTTTTAGTTATATTTCTATTGCCTGCACAAAATTGGCTTCATCTAACGTAACTATTCTCTTTTTCTTGCAATAGTAATAAATTACAAATGCGTAATTGCAGTTTTTATTTTATTAGTTTATAAATCCAGTTACCATTACTTGTACCTGTAACCTAGTACATGGCTTACATAGTTACATATACAGATTATTGTTTATTACACTTGCATGTCATTTGTATATAATATTAAAATTGTTTAACACGTTACTTACTGATATGCCTCTTTGTTCAAAAGATAGACATATAGTTACAAACATGCTCATGATTTCCTATGAGTTCATAATAGCATTACAGGTAATATTTTCAGGTACACAGATCTATCTTTGCAATACCTGTAGTTATGCAAACTTGTTAACTATTGTTTTTTTAATATGACTCAGTTAAGAAACATGACATGGACACGTTGCCAAATTTAATGTAACCAAAACTGCTTTTTCACATACTGATTTTTTTTCTTAAAGGAAACAACTTACCTTTCCCTTCTGTGTTTCATACAAATGGAAATAAATGATTAATTTGTGATAATGTTTATTGGCACAAGTTATTTGTTTTGTACCATAACACCAGTATGTGTCATGTAGTACAGCAGCATTTTATTTTTTTGGGGGGGATAAATGTCACTATGTGTGATATTTTTAAGTTTTTGGAAGCTATTATTTGTTTGTGTTGCTGGGGCATGACACACAATGTTGGATAGGCACGGATTATACTTCAGATTGCTGAAAATCTGGCATTCAGATGACTTCCTAATTTTTTTTAACTAAATTCAGAATTTGGCTAATGTAGAGCCATTTTCACGTTCCCATGGAAAGCTTGGAACAGCTGAGGAAAGCTGTTGACTTCAAAACCATCTGCAGCATGTCCATCTCCCTTTTAAATAAGTTCATATAATTTTGGACGAGTATTCACAATTGGCAAAATGCCAGAATTCATCTATATACCTTGGGACACATTTGTGTAATACTACAATTCATAGAGATGCATATAAATGAGCCTAATTTGCATATAACAGGTGTAAATGGCCCTGAATTTTTGCCAATAAGTTAAGCATTGTTATATTAATTCATAAATAGCTGAAATAGGTGGCAAATGTAATAGAATACCGCAGACATACTACAGTAAGGAAATATTTTTTTAATTATTTAATAAGAAACACTTAAAATGCTATTTTATTATCGAATTAAGGGTCGTTTGTAATGAACTTATATTTATGATGTGCATGTTATAATAGCATTCACTGATTGGTAGATTTCTGTCAATTTGAAGTTGGATTTCATGACAGCAGCAGTAGAAATAATTACTGACAGAAAATGATCATTATTCTGCTATGATTTACTGATTGTACATACATGGATATAAATGCAGTAATTTACTACAGAGGTTTTACTCTGCTGAGGAAATGAACAGATGTGTGATGAATCTGATTTTTGGTAGCGACAGTGAGAAACAAAAACGGAGGTATTATCAGTACATGGCAATGGCAGAGGATAGGGTAATGATGCTCTTGTGACAAAAGTGATTGTATTCATAAACTGAATGAGCTATAGATAGCATATTACACTTGTGCATGTATATATTGAGATTTCTTGTTAGGAAGTCATATTGGTTTGTGTTAAGTAAATGATATTGTGGTTGGCAGGAAAGGTTGGGCAGTGTTTTGCATTTTAAGAGGTGATTACATCCAGACATTACTGATACACTTTCTGACTTTGGCCCTTTTTTTTGTTGTTGTTTACATGTAATACTAATGAAGAATAGGAGATCAAAGCACAGAAATGATAACTTCAGCCATGAGGAAAAGAGTGCCCTCATGGTAGCACTTGGAACATATGGGAAACTTCTTTTTGGGTAAAGGAGGGCCCAGGCAAGCTGAGAGGAAAAAGGCCTAGAGCCAAGTTGTTGTTGAAATCAATGCAGTTACAGGCAGAAACTGAGCAGTGGCACAGTGCAAGAAAAAAGCAAATGATAAGGTAGCTCATGCTGAAATCACGGCCAGGCAGAATGCAACTTTCCCATGCAACCACAAGCAGGGGGTGCTCAGAATCTTATTCATTTAACACGAGATGATGAATGGCTTCTGTCCATCTGTGGGAATTACTATGACACAGAAGATGGTGGAACAGGAATATTTGGAGGTGTGGAAATGTGGACACTGCTCCATCTTACCAATGTCTGCAGCAGCAACAACACTCATCTGTTCATGGTTCGTCTAAAATCTGTTTCATGCAAGTATATCGAGAGAACTGAACGTTGATAAGGAATGATGTAATTAAACACACCACAATTGATTATCATTAGGTGAACCTTGCATATAAGCAAATAATGGAAATGAAGGTAGTGTGTATGGTAAGTGTCCAACTCACCCTCTTCTAAGCATACTTTACTGTATGCTGTCGCATCATTATTATTATTATTATTATTATTATTATTATTATTATTATTATTATTATTATTATTATTAATGTTTTCTAGTCATTTTTACACAGTCAGCATTAGAAACAAACAGTTGAACTATACCAATAAATATGGATGATGTCAACAGCAGCATGAGTATTTCTGCGGCTGCTGATGATAATATAGTTATATTTATGAGGCAGCCTGAGGGAAGTGTTAGGCAGTCCCCAAGTTTAATGATTTCTCTCTACAACTGAAAGTCAAGAACAACTTGACATACCATGCATGGATGTTCAGCAGGAACATCTTTGCACCTCTGCACCAGAATCTCCAAACCTAGAGGAGCACTTTGAGGATGATGGCAGACATACTGAAGCAAGAATGTCCACAGTGACACCTTTACAAATGGGAGCCAGGTGCAGAAATTTCTTACATCTACCCTAGGAAACATGTAAAGCACTGGCTGCCCAAAAGGAAGTGTGCTTTGAAATTATTAGGGCTCACTGCCACAGAGAGTCAGCTGGACATGGTCAGAGTACTCCAGGCTATTCATAATGATTATCAACACCACTTCAAAATGGCAGAGCAGGGATAACACCATAGTCACACTGAAGCATGGTATTGTGGCTCACCAAGTGGCAATAGCCACCTCTACCATGGTCACACTGAAGCATAATATTGTGGCTCACCAAGTGTCAGTAGCCACCTCCATTCATACACTAGTTAGTACATACCAGAGTCGAGCTGCAGTCAGACTTGCAAGCGGCAGAGGATGTGGTGGGTGCATACTATCAAGACATGTGGGAGGAGATCACATGATACTACCTTTGCTTCTCTGGACACTAATGTCAGTAGTCAAAGTGTATGAACACAACACATTTCACACAGGCCATGTCAATGTTCATCTACACCTAGCAGAACCTCACATTCGAGGTCACGATTATTGTCATGCAGCAGTGCCAGGTCAATGATAGCAAACTCACCTGCTTCAAGTAGGTCACAACATCAAACTATCTCATCTTACAGTTCTCATGGCAGCCCCTCCACCAAATTAGTTACACCATCACCTAGCCTATCAGTAGGAGATGTGCATAACTCATTTGATCTTGAACTACTGTTTACCCTAAGGATACAACCATGTATTTTTCAATATTTCGTTTCAGTCCATGATTTTGGCACCAGATGTTTGTTTGGAACAAACCTTTCTGCAGGATCGCAAAGTCATCTGGGGATTCAATGACTGCTCCCCACCTTGCAGTTATCTGCAAACATCATCAGCCAGAACCTGTTGATATTGGCTTTTACTTCAGAGAGGAGAGGTCCAACCATTGAACCCTAGGGAACTCCATTTGTGACTGGTCTCTTTGTGGGGGTAGCTTCCCCTATTTTTAAGTCCTGCATCTTATCCCTGAGCCAGTTGGCAATCCAGTGAGTGATGCAGTGTTTATTCACAGTTTATTTAGCTTTTCTACTACACCTGATTTGAGGATTGTGCCAAAAGCTTTGGTCAGGTCAAGGTATGCAGTGTGTACTGTTTTGCCTTCATCTATTGCTTTGGTGACCTTATCAAAAAAGTCCACAAGGCTGAAAAAGCATGACCTGCACCTGATGAATCCAAACTGAGATAGGTCAGTGTTTGGAGGTTACCCTTGTCTTTATAGATTTGTTCTATGATGAGTCTTTCAATGGCTTTCCATATGATTCTGGTCAGGCTTATGAGTCTAGAATTGCCTGGTGGTAGTGTAGAAAGGGCAAGGCAAAATGGGCAATCTCCTTGGGTGCTGGTTCACAGGGGGTGCAATTCACACAAAATAAATGAAATGTTATTTTATTGTTTTTCTTTTCTCATACCTTTACTAAAGTAAAAACACTGTGGTTTCTACTGTCCTGGATTCCTGGTTACTTCTAGATCCCTTTTAAATGTCACCTTATGTGGGCATATGCTCATACGTATGTTTATATAAGGGATGAGCCTTACGCACTGCAGCAAAGGCTTCTGATTGGTTGGCTGGGTAGTGTTTGATATTTTATTCTAATTATTTTATTTTATTTTATTTGTTTATTTTTTTATTGGACGGGAGTGACTGGGAGCCCATTATTGTATATGGGGATTGAGGGAAAAGGACAGAGTGACTCACTAGCGAGCATACCAGCACCATGTACAATCACACACATTAAGTGAATCTTGTACAAATTGAAGAATGGCTACTTGAAAAACCACAGTATTCACACAGGGTATCACAGACTTGTGTGCAGTTAATGGAATTTACAGCACTTACATATTTTTTAGAAGAGTGACTGCATATGAGATAAAGTATGGGAGGGGCTCACTTAACTTTCTTCCATAACTGTTTGAATTAAATTTGATGACACATTGGTCAGTGATGTTTTTGAGGACAAATTTGGATGGAATTTACTTTTTTTTCTAGTTGGTTTGTGATTAGATCTAGGAGTGCATGGTTACTGGAAACTACATTTGGTCTGGTAGGTTCCTTCATAACTGGAAAACAATGAGATGCAGAAATAAGTCACTCAAATCTGTTAAATGTTCTTCAAAAGTTGAAGCAACCAAAGGCGAGTTGCCTATTTTATGTGAGAATGGAGGGTGTGTGGTGTGCATTATGTTTACTTCGTAAATAAGGTGACCCTGGTTAGGCCTGGGCTTCAGATAACAGTAGTTAGAACAAGATAATTACACTGTGATAGTCATATTGTACTCATTTGCCAGAAGAGACTAGTATAGCTAGTTTGAATTGTTTTTGCATGAGAGAACTAAATAATGTGGTAGTATGAATGTGTTTTGGTGTTGAATTATGGAGCTTCAGAGTGCAAGGCCATAATTTTGACACTGTCTTATATGGCATGGTATGATTTTTCAGAAGTGTTTTATCTAGAATGTACAGAGAATTGTAAAGTAACAGAGTGGAAGTTGTTACACTAGCTTGAGGAAGAGTGCTTCAGGTATACACTACCGTAGCAGAATATTATGCTAGTTAGTTTTAAGTGATTTGTGGTACTGAATGATATAATGTATTGACTTTATAATGTGGTTTAATAGATGAAATAAAAGTAGGAGGGGCATGGGATCACAGGGGAATGGGGTATAGGCAGTGAAATGGGCCACACAATCACAGGGGAATGGGGTGTAGGCAATGACATGGGGCACCCAATCACAGGGGAATGGGATTTAGGCAATGAAATGGGTCACCCAAAGAGTGCAATGAGAGTCAGTGTGTGAATAACCATAGAGAACACTTACCAGCAACAGTGGCAGTGAATATGAACAGGATAAATAACACATTGATAAAAGAAAGCATGGACTACATCAGATAACAGCAAATTAAATTATATGCGATAATTATGCAAAAGAAATGTGAATGAGTTAAGTGAAGTTGACCTCAGCAGGAAGTCTACAGCATAAGGCAAGGTGATGCAGCAAATAAGTTGATTGCAGAAAGTTGTAACCACAATGCAGGAAAATAAATAGATGTTTAGATTAAAACTAATATTACTACAAGATGAATACACACTCCTGTTTAAAGCAGTCTGTCAAGTGAGCAAATACATGAGCAATCAGGTAAAAAACTGGAAGTAATTCACTACAGTTATTCTCTAAAAATGCATTTTTTTAGGTATGATTGACAAGCTTTAAAATTTTTATAGCTGAATGCTTGGCATAGTTGAATCTGACAGGCATTTTTTTCTTTTACCAGACTGCTAATATATAATATATAAATGTCTTTTAGGACAGACTCCTCATAACAATAATCTTGTCTCTCTTCTTGGTGCTGTCTCTTAAAAGTTCAACAGTGTTCATGTTGCTTTTTTTTTTTTTTCGCTGTTCAGGTAAGTTGTGAGGTGGGTGCATCAAATGAAGGTTTCACCCCAGCCTGCAAATGGCCTAGCTACACCTCTGTTTCTTGTCTCAGTGGAAAATCCTGCCTTATGGAAGGAAATTACAGTAGCTGTTCTCTATTCACTTGGTTACAAAACCTGTATGGAGTAGGTTGAACAGTGATGTTAAGTATGGCTAAACTGAGTTTCATGCTATTTACTGCAGTATTGTTAGCTTTTGATAGAGACTTTAGGACTTGCTCTTGTGTGATAGCTTGAGGCAAGCCAAATTCCGACACAACTTGTGGGACAGACAGCGAAGAGAGAGGGGTTTACTTTGAGCTGAGTTCATCGGCCAGTATGCTCACTGTATCTTCAGCCTTAGTGTAGGTAGCATCGTTCACAATCAGCTCAGCATATTGGTGCATTGTGCTTCTGAGATTATGAGCATAACTTAAAAAAGGCCTTGTGATTGTGTTTGGCTTGGGTAGCTATTTTTGCCTCAAACCTGACTTTGGTGTATTTTATTAAGCTCATGAGTTGTTTGTTTATTTTTGGTAACTCCCCCTTAAATAGGCTATGCCTAGTAGAAATAACCTGATCACCGAAAATAACATAAAATAAACTTCAGCCCAAGAAAAATGATAAGTATGAAAATGTTATGTTTGAGGCTGTTATGCCCGAGAAGGGATTTGACCTGTATTAAGAACTAGACAGTTCAGATGGATAGTTCTGGAAGTAAGGAGAAAGCATTATAAAATGCAGATATGACTCTAGAAAGCATTTTCAATTTTGCAAGATACTAGAAATGCCATAAATGTCAAAAATACAGGCCAAAAAGATAGACGGGTAAAAATAAAACCTTTAATGTAATAGATAATTAGAAAAGAAATATCAAAATACATATAGAGTGAAGAAATGAAAGTGACTGAATTACAAGCTATGTGTGTTAATGCAGCTAACAGAGAGAGAGAGAGAGAGAGAGAGAGAGAGAAACTGAAAAGTCAGTCTGTAAAATAATTGTGGGGTACAATCATACCTCTCAATCTCTTAGAGCAAGAAATCTGGACAAAGCCAAAAATAATGGGAAGACAAATGCCCAAAAATAGGGACAATTTTTAAATATTGCTCTTATAAAATTAGAAAGTTGATAGAATAACAGGTTTTGTTGTAGCACTGAGTTTAGGTATGAAGTCTGAAGCTGAAGTGTTTGTCATTATTATCTGTCTTCAATCATTAATGACTTGCCAATAAAATCTAAACACTTGAGCGGTATGGGTACAATTCACACACAAATGAGTATATCTGGCTAAAAAGAAAGACACATGCAAAGCGAAAAAAGTTAAATGTTTTTAAAGAGTGCTTAGAATTACAAGTAAAGCAGACAGCAAACAGGAGAAAGACAGGTAAATATAACAGATATATATATATAAGAGACATAAAAGAAAGTTGAGCATGCATAATATGCCAGGGTTAAGTCACAACTGGGCAGAAAACAGCAATAGTCTGAGACTTCAGTATACCTATGTGTATATATATATATATATATATATATATATGTGTATGTGTGTGTGTGTAACTCAGTACCTCTTCATACAAAAGGTAGCTTTGAGACAAACAAAAATACTGACATGGTAACAACAGCAACTTTAACTAGTTGTCTGTCTAGTTAGTTAATATGTTAGTTGCATTTATTGTCTGGGCTTGCTTGAAAATTTTGACAGAGCCCCTTTTTAGCAGAGGCCTGAAGAGTAACACTCTAAAACATAAAATTAAAATAAAGCTTACAAGTATTAAACTACACTTGACATTATGCACAAGCAAGAGGAGTTTTATCCAGAAAGAGCCAATGTACTAAAACAGATCTCCCATTACTGATTTAACTAGAAAGATTGATATGTACCTATTTGTAGGTATCTTTTAGCTTTGAAATAAGAAAGATCAGCTGTAGATAAAGGAAAGCAGAGATTAAAAAGGGAATTGTAGAATACAGAGCAGCAAATTAGACTGATGGGAAAAGTATTAGTGATTACATAATAAAATATTGTTGCAATCTACTTTAAGGCCCCTGAGCCAGTGGTAAACATTACTCAAACCGCTGAATCACTTACAAATGCCTTCTACCAGCACCTACAGGACTGCATGGATCAGGCAATCCCAAACAAAACTAAGACTCTCTGTACCAAAGGCAAGCGTCCAGTCTGGTGGACCCCAGCCATAAACAAGCTCTACAACAAAAGGAGGAAGCTACTACAAGATAGAGCAAAATCCTTGAAAGGTAAGACACCTTTGATCATTATAAGTAAAAAACTAAGAGCTCTCATAAAATCATCCAAGGCAAATTTTGAGAGAAAAATCGCCAAGGACTCTAAAGAGAATCATAAGGCCTTCTTTAGCTATGTTAGAAACCTAGGAGGAAACTCCCAGATATGCTCAGAATTAGTTCAAAATGATGTGAAAATTACTGAACCTACACACATTGCCAACATACTGGCTGACAGGTTCAGTGCAAACTTCTCCCCCCCCCAAAAGGAGAGATATCTATTCCAGAGGATTGTAGCCCCCAAACATCTCCAACGCCCAGGTGAGAACTGCCCTCACTAAGGCAAAAAACACAGCATCCATAGGACCGGATGGTGTCCCCGGCTGTGTGCTTCACGAACTCAATGAGGAATTAAACCCACAGTTAGGACAGCTGTTTAATCTTAGCCTTACCTCAGGATACGTACAAGGAGTGGCACGCGACTGTGGTCCCACTTCATAAGGGCGTGCCTCCACAGACCCTGAAATTACCGCCCCATTAGCTTGACAAGCCTTATCTGCAAAGCCATGGAGAGGATCATAATGGAACTCATAAATAAAGACATAGGGAACTTGCAGACTTTGGATCCAACCCAGTTTGGCTTTGTCAAAGGTAGATCCTGCCTCTTAAACTTGGTTGACTTTTTCGAGACAGTCACCAAGGCCATTGATGAGGAAAGGCAGTCCATACAGCCTACCTCGACCTGGCAAAGGCCTTCAACACAATACCCCACTCAGGTATCATCGAAAAACTCATCAGCTTGAATGTAAACCCATACATCACAAGATGGGTTGCAAACTGGCTAAGTGACAGAACCCACAGGGTCAGAGTTGCTGGAGCCATGTCAGACTCAAAGCCTGTCACAAGTGGTGTCCCACAGGGCTCAGTCCTGGGTCCACTCTTGTTCGGCATCTACTTTTCTGAAATACAAGCAAACACAGGAGGGTTATGGCTGACAAAGTTTGCAGATGACTGCAAACTGGGCCATAGTAAACACATCTGACACAGATATCCTCCAGAAGGGCCTCACAGAAACGGATAACTGGTGCCAGAGCCATGGCCTGAAGGTAAACGCCAAAAAATGCATAGTCATACCCTTCGGGAAAAACAAGGTTACCCCTAGCTACCATATAGGTGGCAATCCACTGAGCACAGAAAAAGTCATCAGGGATCTGGGGACCCAGGTTGACAGTAGCCTTTCGTTTGACACTCATGTTGCTAAAGTAGTTAGGAAAACCTTCTATATCGCCCACCTGATCATGAAGGGATTCACATCTAGATCAAGGGAGGTCATCGTCCCCCTGTACTCATCACTCATTAGACCTAAGATTGAGTACAATGCCCCGTTCGGAATGTATCTGACCAGACACCTGCTGCAGCTTGAAAGGCTCCAAATGTTCCTCACCAAAAGGATAAAGGGTCTCAAAAATATGTCTTATGCTGCCCGACTGAAAGAACTCCAGCTCTATTCAGTCTCATACCGCTTGCTCAGAGGTGACCTGTGCCTGACATATAAGGCCATGTCAAACCCAGATTTGATGAATATGCTTCACCTCAAAAAATCTAGATCCCTCAGAACCACAAGGGTGGGAGACTTAAACCTTGACACGGTTATAAATAGAACGTGCTGGAGGGACAGATTCATCACCCAGAGACTCCTATGCTGTGGAACAAAATCCCGGTACATGTGAGGCAGAGCACCTCTCTAGCCTTGTTCAAGAGGAATCTTGACCAATGGATGGGAGATTGCAGATATACCCCAGGGATTACTTCAGTGTCACTGCTTGACAGAGGCACAGCAAAATGATAGGCATAGTTTTTATTCAAACTAAAGGGGTGGCGAAAGCCACATAACTATGGGCTAGGCTTATAAATGCCCTTGGGCAGATAGCCTAGTATGAACCTATGAACCTATTAATGGTAGCAGTGTTAGTTGTGCTATACACAATGAGAGAATTTCCATATCTGATATACAACAATAGAAGTAAAAAGTTGTTGGCAAGGGGTATACATTAACTCTTCACTATGTGTTACAAGAGCAGAGTAGGAAGATTTTAGATATTGTTCAAGTTTACTAGAGAAAGATTAAAGTTTGGGCTCCTATATCAGATCAGATGGCATTTCATAGTTTGGCTATAGCTTCAGAATACAGGGAGATTATTTTATGACTGTTGGATCTTACTGTGATTACTTGGTTTAAATTGAAAAATGTTATGAGTCAGTTGAGTATGTACCTCTCAAAAATATTTTTCATAGCAGTTTGTTTCTCTGGATTGTTTTACTATTCAAAGGAGTTGTTTTTACAGTTGCAATGGTACATTTCAACATTTTACAATTCCCATACAATCATTCCAGTTTTCATATAAGTACAAATCAGTCTGTACACATTGAGATATATACTTTGGTTTGAACAGTAATTGATATAACAAAGGTATAATACAACATTGTTCAATCTCTGCAATTCATTCAAATTTTAACAGTACGTATCGATTTGTACCTATTAGAATATACATTTTGGTTTGAACAATAATAGAAATCAAAACTGATGACAATTAATAGATTGAACCTTGAAACACAAGTAAAAATTACCCTGGCATTGTTTTTTTAATGACTTTTTCCTGTATGGCATTGTTTTTTTAATGACTTTTTCTTGTATGGCATTGTTTTTTAATGACTTTTTCCTGTATGGCATTGTTTTTTTAATGACTTTTTCCTGTATGGCTAGCTCTCATCATTAACTCTGGATCTATACATGGATTAATTCTGGATCTATACATGGATTAATTCTGGATCTATACATGGACAAATGCTACCGTTTTAGCACAGTGTTGAGCTTGGAGCTCACTGAGACATTTCTAGTTGCGTCACTTCACTGAGCAAGTCAGTTAAATGAGATATGTTTGGACCTTTCTGTTTTCTGCACAAATGTGTTATACCTTTCTTAATTAATGTCACGAACAAAACTAAAAATAATCGTGCTTCAGAAAGGAGGTCTACTCCTGCCAATCTATTAGCAAAAATGAAGGAGCAATCTGTACGTGCTCTCCCAGCGGTTTCACCAAGAGTGTTTGGAGCTCAGTTTTGAAGTCATTTAGCTTAGGGCATGTTTAAAATACACGTACTCAATCCCCTCCTTCACCATGTGAGTATCTCCAGCAAACGGGGTTAATATTAAGGAATGTTCTACTTAACTTTGTTGGTGTGTAAAAATACCTGTGAAGCCATTTCCAGCCAAAAATCTTAATTGGTAACAAAGCAAGATAAGAAAACCAGTCTCTCTCAGGAATAGATATTTACAGTAATCTTTCCAACTCATTCTTGTATTTAAAGGCCAGTATTTGTTTTGTTATGTGGAAAACTTTAACAACTTTTAATATAAGGCTTCTCTTATGGTCAGTTCCATTTCTGATTTCTGTCACCAAGGTGATTAAATCAAGCTACACTAACTGTAAATGCATTGACCAATTTAATGTTTTTAATTTTGAAACTAGACTCAAAACTTTAGTTGTGAACTCTAAGGGAGATGATATGTTTCTCCAACTTCCTACCAGATTAGCACTCGACTTTCCTTCATTAGCTGATACCAACATTTTATGGGCATCTTTTCCAACATCTACCAAATTTGAGGGAAGGTTTTGTATATGTTCACCCCATAGAAACAATCTGAACAACCTGGACTGCCTTGGGCACAAACCCTCTTTAGAATTGTATCTTTCCATAGCAAGGAAAAATTAATCATTTGAAGTTTACAATGCATGGCGAGTGCCACAGTTGTCCAATAAGACTCTAGGTGAGAGACAGATACACCTCAAAATAATGGGTTCAATTCTAACCTATCCCAGGAGATACAATGGTGTTGGTTTTCCCAAATTAATTTTTTCATCTTTTTTTTTTTTTTTTTTTTTTAATAATTGGAAGCCTGGAGGGCAACCAAGTGCTTGAAAGTTATATAATATCAATGGTAATGTAAACTAGTTCAATACCTGTATCTTATGGTCAGGATCCAATGGACTCCCATTCCATCTTGTTAAGTGTCCCTGTATTTTCTCCATCATAGCCTCATAGGTCATGTCTACTGGGTCTTGAACTGAGTCAGTTACCCATATACACAAATCTTTTAATTTATTTGTGGGACCCAGGAATGCAAATCTCTAAATAAAGTTGTTTCTAAAGCTCCAGTTTACTGGCACTGCTTTAGTTTTCTCAATGTTTATTTTATAACCAGCTGGTAGGCCAAATCTGTGTAATATATCAAAGATCAGAGGAAGATCTCTGTGATGGTGAGACAAAGACAATAAAACACTGTCAGCAAAAATAGTTAATTTCAATCCCAAGCTCCCCATTTGTATCCTTCAATAGTTGAATCCCTGATATTTTGGGTGAAAGGTTCCAAATATAGGGCAAACAACCAGAGAGACAATGGACTGCCCTATCTGGTGCCTCTGTATAGATGGAATGAGGGAGTCAAACCTGTCACTACTTTAACTCTAGTGAAAACACCATTATACAGTGTTTGTAGAATCCTCACAAATTAAATCAGAAAACCAAATACCTGCTACACTTGAAAATGAAACTCCCATCTCCCTGTCACAGGCTTTTTCAGCATCTAACTTGACATGAAGAATGGTTTTAGAGATTCACTCACATCCTTAAACATTAGTAATGCCTTGAGAGTAAGGTCAGATGTATTTCTTCCTGCTATGAAACCAAACTGGTCTTGGTGAATCAACACTGGCATATATTGGGCCATAATCTTTTATGTCTCATAATTGATTTAAAAACTTTGTAATCATGGTTAAGGACTGAAAAGTACAGTTGCGTACACTTACCATCAATGTAGATGCTTGAGTGTATTCACTGTTGCAGTCATTGCATTTGGGTTATCTGCTTGCAGTAGCCCTCAAGTCGGCCTGATTAACAAAGTCTTAGGTCCTGCATTGGTTGCTGTCCCTTCTTCCATGACATCAGGTTGTCTGGGGTATAAAACATGCAGCCGATGCCATTACATCAGTTTTTCTTGCCCCAGATGTCAGGTGCCCCCCCTAATGGGAAGCAATTAAATCTGCAACAGTGAATACACTCGAACATCTACATTTATGGTAAGTGTACACAACTGTACTATGTTCTTTGTGTTTCACTGTTGCAGTCATTACATTTGGGTAGATTCTCAAAGCTAAGGTTGGGAGGAGGAATTTAAATAGAATTAGGACCAGCTATAAGGCCCTGCAAGACTGCAGTGGCAAAACCAGCTCTGGATTTAGAGAAAATTGGCAGATAATAATGCTTGGTGAAAATATGTACAGAACTCCAGGTAGCAGCTTCTAGGATGCCCCTTGTAGGGACGCCCCTGAGAAAGGCTGTAGAGGTAGATGCAGCCCTGGCTGAATGGGGTCTGATGCCCTGTGGGATATGTTTTCCATGGTGCTTATAGCAGAAATTAATGCAATGGCCTATCCATTTTGAAATGGTTTGCTTTGAAATAGCTTTCCCCTCTGTCCCTGCAGCAAATGCCACCAGCAGTTGTTCAGATTTCCTTTTAGGTTTAGTCCTGTCCAAGTAGAATCTAAGTTGTCTGTGCACATCTAAGGAGTGCAGTATCTGTTCCCCTTTGTTCTGTGGGTTAGGAAAGAAAGTAGGCAAATTAATGGACTGATTAAGAGCCACACTGGATACCACCTTGGGCATGAAGGAGGGATTGATTCTGAGGGACACCCTGTCCGCATGAAAGATGATGAAAGGCTCCACTGCCATAAGGGCCTGTAACTCAGATACCCTTCTTGTAGAAGTGATTGCTAAAAGGAAAGCTGTTTTCCAGGAAAGGAATTTTAAGTCTGCAGTAGCAGCTGTCTCGAAATGAGGAAGGGTAAGTTTCTCCAAGACAAGGTTAAGGTCCCAGGCTGGAGTTGGAGCTCTCCTGGGTGGTCTTAAGTTTTTGGCCCCTCTGAGGAACTGCTTGAGCAGTGGGTGAGAGAAGAGGGGAGGCTCTGTGCTATAATGAGCTGAAATGGCTGAGGCATGAATTTTGATGGAGGAAAAGGACAAGCCCTTATGAAACATCTCAGTCAAATATTGTAGAATCTGAGATAAATTGGGCACTGCTGTGCTCATCCCTTGAGACTGGTTCCAAGTACAAAATCTTTTCCATTTTGCAGCATAAGATTTTCTAGTACTAGGCCTCCTAGCCTCCAAAATGATATACATCACTGATTTACTGAGGGGTGGTAAAGGAAAGATTAGGTAATTAGCCAGGCTGCTAGGTTCAGGGTTTGCATCTGAGAATGCAGAATCTGATTCTCCTACTGAGACACCAGGGAAGGAGTATGAGGCAGGTGCCATGGGGCCAAGCATGACACATTGCGCAGGAGGGGGTACCAGTGTTGGCGTGGCCAGTCAGGTACAATTAAAATCATCCTTGGCTTGTTCTGTTTGATCTTTAGTAGTACCTTTGAAAGCAGAGGCAGAGGAGGAAAGGCATAAACTGATAGGTTTTTCCAGCTGAGGGATAAAGCATCCACTTTCCACACTAGTTTGTGGGGAATCCTTGTGCAAAATTTGTCCAATTGATGGTTCTGGGGGAGGCAAAGAGGTCTATATCTGGGCTCCCCCATTTGCTTGTTAACATGTTGAAAATCCTTGGTTCCAGTTTCCACTTGTGCAGGTCCATGAGGTTTCTGCTTAGTCCATCTGCCAGTGTATTTTGTTTTCCTGGCAGGAATTGAGCTTGTAGATTCACTTGGTAGCTCAAGACTGTGTTCACAATGCCATGGCTAGTCTGCAGAGGGGGTAAGAGTGTGTACTCCCCTGCTTGTTTATGTACCACATGACCGTAGTGTTGTCCATCTTTATCATTAGTTGTCCTGAAAAAATGTGGTCCCTGAAGGCTGTCAGAGCATTCTGTACTGCTAACATTTCCTTTTGATTTATGTGTAGGTGCATTTGACTTGGGTTCCATTTGCCCTGAATGCACTTCCCTGCCAGGTGAGCCCCCCCATGCATAATCTGATGCATCTGTTGTTAAGGTTTGGGTGGCAGGGGGTAGTGTGAATTGTAGTCCCTTGTTTTGGTGGCAGGCCTCTGCCCACCAAAGGAACTCTAGGCATAGGCAAGGTATGATAGGAATCATAGCTTCTAGATCCTGTGAACATTGAGACCATAGGCTTTTGAGATACCATTGCAGTTTCTTCATATGCAGCCTTGCATATGGAATTAGAAGAATGCAAGAGGCCATGAACCCCAAGGCTTGCAGTATTTGCCTTGCAGATAACTGGGTTTTTGTGGCCACTTGTTTGAAGTAGGTTGTCAAATGAGTCCGTTTCTCTGGCGTGAGGAAAGCCATCTGGGAAGTTGTATTCAAGCTTGCTCCCAGGTATATAATTTGTTGACAGGGTACCAGGTGTGATTTATTTTCATTTATGGTGTACCCCAGACAAGTCAGTATCCTTTGAACAAAGACCAGATGATTCAAAAGTATGTCCTGGCTTTCTGCCTGAATTAGACAATCGTCCAGCTATGGATATATTTGAATATTTCTTTGCCTGCAGAATGCAATGACTGGAGCTAGGCATTTTGTGAATACCCTGGGCGCAGTAGATAAGCCAAAGGGCAGTGCAGAGAACTGATAGTGCATGTAGCCTGCTTTGAAGCATAGGTATCTTCTGCAAGACTCCCTGATAGGGATGTGCAGGTATGCTTCTTTTAAGTCTAGTGTTGCCAACCATGCATCTTTGCCTAGCATAGGAAGCAGCTGGTGAAGAGTCAGCATCTTGAATTTTAGAATCACCAGAAAGGTATTTAGAGTAGAAAGGTCCAGGATAGGATGCCATGTACTGCCTTTTCTGGGTACCAGGAAAAGTCTCGAATAGAAACCTTGTCCATTTTCTTTTTCTGGTACCAACTGAATAGTCCCCATGCTTAAGAGAGAGACAGTACTTGATTTTGAGCCTCTGTCCACTGATTTGGGGGTAGATCTGGCCACCCGCTTGGTGTTGGTAAGGTGTGGAAGTGAAATCTGTATCCTTGGGACACTATATTTAAAACCCATTTGTCCAGGGTAATGAGTTCCCAGTTTTTGGCCTGCAGACCAATCTTTCCACCTAAAGGAGCATTCAGTTGGGAAGTGACTGGAAGTGTTAAAAGAAAGTCATTGAGACAGTTTTCCACAGGGGGAGTCTTACTACTCCCTGATTTGGGTGCGGAAACCCCCCACTGCTTAGTCTTGTGCGTCCCCCGGGACTGAAACCTGGGGTTTCTGCTGTGTCTGGGTTTGGCTTGAGAAGACCTGGAAGGGGCTGGAAAGGACCAGTTCTTAGAGGGCCAGTGCCTACTAAATCTAGGAGGCTGAACTTCTAAGAAATCTTTAACAGTTTGCATAGATTTAGCTTTATCTTCCATCTTTTTAAGAACTTCCTCAGCCTTGTTGCCAAACAGGCAGTCCTGATTTAAGGGAGCATCCAACAATTTAGCTTTAACATGATCAGGCAAAGATTGCTCCTTAAGCCAAGCATGCCTTGTGAGCACAGACCCAGTAACAGCAGCCCTGCAAGAAGCCTCTAATGAATCAAATCCACATTGCAAAGTATGTTTTCCAACCTGTTCAGCAGAATGCATTAAATCCTGTAATTCTTTATTATCCGCACAGTCAGGAATCAACATCATTTTCTGTTTAAGCAATCCAATAACATGTTGCTGAAACTTTAACATATGAAACTGGCAGTTTAAAGCCCTAATGGCCAAGGTTGCAGAAGTGTAAACCTTTTTACTCCATCTATCCAGCACACTGGAGTCTCTATCAGAAGGGGTAGGATTTTTAGCAGTAGAAGCCTTAATGCCCTTGGGTCCCTGTGAAATAGTCCCTGAATCCACAATAGGATTTTTAAAAAGGAACTTGTGTGAATCAGGAACCCTGTAATATCTGTCAGGTTTTCTGGGAGCAGGAGGCAAAGAATCGGGGCCAAACTACATTCCAAAAAAGCATCATCAACAATGTCTAGTACAGAAGGAATAGCTAAAGGCCTATGCTGAGGCAGGAGTAAGAAATCCCAAGCCTCTTTTATGAATCAGAAAAATCCTGGCTTTCCCAGTGGAAATGCTCCCTTAAAGTATGTAAGGTCTTACCAAAAGAAAAATCCTCTGGAGGGGAAGCAGAGGGAATAGAGTCCTCTGCATCAGAATCCTCATAAGTAGATAAGGCCAAAATCCAGATCATCAGAAGAATCAGAAAAAACAGAATCCTGGTCAGAAGATTCATAAACAACTTCGGTCCTAGGTCTCTTAGAAGGGGGAGGTTGGCTTCCCCTGATTAGAGTTATAAGATCTTCAGCCATTCTTATTATTTGTTTTTTATGAATGAAGGCCTGAGCATGTGGCCTGGGCGTCAATTTTTAGGCATGGTTCGAGATTTGGGCCTAAATGAAGAAGGAGGCATCAGTTTAATATGCAAGTCCGTAGGACTGAAAACACCCTCAGAAGCCAGTGCCTGCACAGCGGCTCCAGATCCATCCAAGGTAGAGACATCTGCGGGTTCCATAGATGAAGCATCTTGCAGCATACCAGACTCTGAATGGGTCTCAGTAGAGGCCTGTGAATCAGAAGTAGCGGGTATCAGGGGCTGGGAAAGTGCCTCACTGAGTACAGGCGAATGGGCGACTGGCTTAGTAGAAGCGTCGTCGGCAGTTTTGGACCTCGGCGGCCTGTCTCTGTCTTTATCTTTGCATTTTTTCAAAATCCCGGTAGTCGGATGGCTAACTGATGACATTTCTGGATAATTAAACTGAGAACCGAAATATTTAGAGGCAAAAATATACCAACGATGGATAGTGCGCTGATTAAATAAAGCACAAAACCGGCAGCAAGGTACATCATGGTCAGGGCCTAAGCAAGGAATACAGTACAAATTAAAATCTTTATGAAGTATTTGCTTTCCACAAGTAATGCAATTATTAACTTTTACTGACATCGGTAAGGAGCAAGAAAAAGTTTCCCCAATGGGGTACTTAGCTTAAGACTAATGCAATTATTAACTTTTACTGACATCGGTAAGGAGCAAGAAAAAGTTTCCCCAATGGGGTACTTAGCTTAAGACTTTGGCTCTGAAACTCAAAAACGAAAATTTCAGGAGTCGGCCAACCAGCACTTGCGAACTGCTTCTGCTTCGGGCACCACACAGCAAGAAAGACTGGTGTAATGTTGTCGGCTGCATGTTTTATACCTCTGACGACCTGACGTCATGGAAGAAGGGACAGCAACCGATGCAGGACACAAGACTTTGTTAATCAGGCCGACTGAGGGCTACTGCAAGCAGATAACCCAAATGTAATGACTACAACAGTGAAACACAAAGAACATCGGGTCAGTAAGACATCGGGAGAGCTGGGTCTTCATAGCTTCGTAGAAGATTACTAGGCTAATGGCTTAACAGCCTTTACAAGCCTAGCCAATATAATCCAATTTTATCGTATAAAAGAATGGCATGGATTTGTGCCTATACCTTGAGTATCTTACAAATTGCCCCTGTCTATAAGGGACACAGGCTATACCCCAGGTGTGAATTTAATATCTTTGTCTTGTTTTAAAAGCACAGTAACTACAACATGTTTCCATGGAATCTGGTTAATATTATGTATAATTTGGCTCATTAACTCTACCCAGGGCTCCTCTAGTTCCTCACCTAATAATTTCCGTACCTCATCTGGTATACCACCTTGTCCAAAGGATTTATATCCTTGTTGTGACTTAAGTACTAAACTCAGCTCATCTCTTGTTCTCTTGGAGCACATGAAATGTGCCTGCTCAGGTTTAATCTTAGCTACATTGACTCTCTGCAAATACCTCTCAGCTGTACAGATTTTCTCAGAATGTCCAGATTTTTGCCTCATATTTTTGGTTCGTTTTTCATAAAATTGTGGTTTTCTGGCAAATTAGTGGCAAATCATTGAAAACTGAAGTTAGAAAATAATGTCAGACATTTGAGCTTCAGATTTCATACCCTTCAGAAAATACATGCTAATGCAAAACCTGTTATTCTATCAACTTTCTTTTTTGTAGGAGCAATATTTAAAAATTGTCGTTATTTTTGGGCCTCTGAACCACTTTTACTTATGGCTTTGTACAGATTTCTTGCTCTAAGAGCTTGAGAGGTATGCTAGAGTGGAATTCTTTATCCTAGCGTGGGACATACAAATCTCTAGAGTAATTTCACATCACCCTTCTTATTCCCATTTGTATTGCTTGCCAGCTCCTGTCCCCAACATCTCTCATCTTGCTAGTCATACATTCCACTCTCTGCTGTCTAAGTCTCAGTGCTAAAGACTGTAAAGCTTTGGTATTGTTATCAAAGTGGAAATTATTTAATGCTTGTCTCTTGAACATCAGTTTTTGATCTATCTGTCCTTGTATCTGTCTTCTCAAGTCACTAACTTTGTCTCTTTCTTCTCTTGTTAAATGGGGTTGGTGATTGCTGTAGATGTCTTAATTCTTGTAAAACTCATTTTTATTAAAGAGTTGCCTCAGTTTTCTTACCCCTGAAATATTTTTGAAAAAAAGTGTTTGACATTCTCCTTAAATCTGTCCCACCACTGTACGGTCATCGGTTGGCATCCCTGCAAGAAACCTCTCATATGGCCGGCTACCTGAAGCCTAAAACTATTTTTATCTTACTTATATCAGTGAAATGCCCAATGTCTAGCAACACAGACAGGCCTTTCTGAAGACACTTTTAAGTGCGATAAAGCATGATCTTAAAAAGTCCTAAGTTCTACATATAACAATTTTAACAAATGTTGTTTTTCCTAAATAACAATTTTTGTTATCCTTAACCATTGTTGGTGTCTTTCTGAAAAGACAGTATACCCTGCATTGACCAACCTTGGATTGAAATATTGCCAGGCATCCACTAGCCCCATTTGTTAAAAAAAAAAATCTATCTTTTTAAGTATTTACCTTGAGTAATTAAACATAATTGCCTTAGCTGCCTGATACCTCTGTCAATGAGCACACTATATTCCATTCCCTCATGATCAATATAGTAGCTTATGTGAAAGCCATAATGGTAGACAAAAGTGCTTTTATCTCCCCGACACTTATTAACGTTGGTAAATATATTGAAACCAAAGTAAGCAGTTCTGCATCTTTATGACCTTTAGTAGCTGCAAGCCTACCTATCCTTAAACTTGTCTGGGATTCAAGAACAAAGTTAAAACTTCTAGAGTGCAAGAGAACAACTCCCCTTCACCCTCCACGGTAGGCAGTTTGCTCACTTAACACATAACCACCCTCAAAGTTTCAAACGCTCTGTTTCATCTTTATGCGTTTCCTATAAAGCCAAAAACTCAGGGTTATATTTCTTAAGTAAGGTAAACTTCTGTCCCTTTTGAAAGGGGTTACTCATCCTGTTTATATTATTATCCCTTTTCCAAGGAATCAAACTGTGATCTCAGCAAAACATCCTACTGCCCAAATTGGCCTTGGATCAAAGAAAAACCCTGTGTCATCATCTTAGAAATTAGTAGTTAATAGCAAAAAAGACGTAATAATAGTATGCAGTCTGCAAATGTTCATACCTACTGACAAATGAAATTTGTAAACTGGTAACCAAAAACCAGATATATAAACTATGTACAATATTTACAGAGCTTCCAAGGAGGGGAGCATAGACTCCTACTTGACAAAGACCTTGGCATGTCTCTGCATCTTGAACCATGAGAGCAACATAATATCATACACATTAGAGACATGGTACAGGCCTGCTCATCTCTACCACAGTTAGTTTTGGTATTTCGTATAGCAGTTTAACGTATCCCTTTTAACCACTATAAAAGTTAATCAAATTTGTGACATTTTCAATGATAGGTACCCCCCCGACCATAAAGTCATTCATTCAATACTAAATGTGAAGTCATGTAGTGTCCCTTTAAAAATAAGTTTTTACCACTGAAGTTAAAGAAACTGCCCTTGCTCTTAAAACTGATGTATTTTCTTTCTGGACATCCACCACTGTCTTGGTCTGATTAGTTGTTTTGTTTGATGATTGTTTCAACAACTTCTTTCTCACCTCCTGAGTCTGTAAACATTTTCATCATGCCAGGAGACAGTATTTTAATGAAGCAATGTATAAAACTTAGTACTCAATGTTTAATGATCTGCACAACTTCATAACTAGTACAAAACTAGTTCTCCATCTTCTAGTGTGAAGTGAATAGTCCTGCTCAACAAAAATTCTCTATTCTGCCCAATAAAGTTCATAGCCTGGTTACCACAACAATGTAAGGAGTGTTTTTTTGAGTGTATATGTCTCAAATTGTACTATAATGTATCATGGTCAACCTGGATCATCTCCTTGTGGTTTCTAGGATAAATAATGGGCCCTCTCAATTACAGTGTCAGATATATGAAATCCATTCCACTTATTTATCATTTCTTTGACAAATTCGGGGGAGTTCTAACCCTCAAGCTGTTGGGAACTTCAACCAACGTGACATTTTTTCTATGAGCCCTGTCTTCGAATTCTGAGTCTTGCTTCCATATAATATTGCCTTGCTACAAAGTCTACCAAGCAGGTTCTCGTATCTGTCCCCTCTTCTCCTAACTGCTGTAGGGCATCTGACTGGGCATGGAGGGTGGATGATATCTCCTGAAAGTTTAAATCACTTTTTTTCTATATACATTTGTAGCGTAGTCTTCATGTCTCTTATCTCATTTAGAATAACCACTACAGACACCAGGGATTCAGCTTCATTCGAACCTGCTGCATTATTTGAGTACTGGTAGTATGCCATTGTCTCAGTCAAGACCTCCAAAGTCGTAGTCAGGTCTTGGCTTGAGGTTACTACTTTCTTATAAATTTTCCCCTCTTTTTCCTTCATAAACATACCCTGAACATCATTGCACAGTCAAGGCAGCTAAGAATAAAACTAAGTATGTTAATAAGTCAAGACAGAAAAGTCTGATGACTTTTTAGGAAGTGCAAAATGAGGAGGCATGCACATTCAAAGAGACAGGCCAAAAAAATGCACCTACCCATATGGGGTAGATTGTAACAATTAAACACTTGAACTATACAAATACTCAACATTTTATAACCCTGTGACATATTTTCTGACCGTCATAAATGACCTCATGATAACAAACAGTAAAGATAGCTAAATGATCAATAGTCTTATTTGTTTTTAAAGCTTAACTCTGATGACTTTATGACTTTGACTTTTTTTTCACCAAAATCAGTTAGTGGGACTTTCTCAGCAATGACTGTTCTCCTAGAAATATTTCTGACCACAGCAGACTATCAAGCTCCAAAGAGACGTTTAACTGTCTGATTATTTAAAAATTATGACCATAATGAAAAAGCCTAATATTTTGTAGGCTGCTTTAAAATGTAGGATAAATCTATCTCTATACACATCTTTCTATCCATTCATCCATCCATAACCCCTTTTCCCAATTTTGCACATGGGGCTGAGTTGTCACTTCAATGGTGGCAATCATTTAAAGTCAAGGTTCACACGGCTGGGTAGATGGGCAGAGAGACAGTCAGACAGGCAGACATATATCATTTAAAATGTGTACAATGCCCTACTTAACCTAAAGCTGTTTCAAAGTCCAGTGATAGCACTAAGTGCAGCATTAGTTTGTGTGTTCAGAAAATTCTAGTTGTACTTGATAAATAACTGTTCCAACATGCTTTAGAAGAAATTGCTCATTTAAGAAGTTATCAAACTACTCTAAACTTGTTTGGAAAATAATTGTTTCAAAGTGCTCCAATGGACTTTATTAGTAATAGAAGTAATATTTTTAAGGAAAGGGGTGGGTGATGTGGCATTTAAAAGTCGACATGCGATAAAGTGAAAAAAAAGTCACAAATTATTTTTCAGCCTAACATCCAAAAAGTAGAAATCTGATAGAAAAGAGGTTTCACCGGTGCTGTGCTGAGCACCCCTACCCCCATATCTGAGCAACCGAAGGCAGCTAGTAAAGTTAATTATGTCTTGATTTTGCTTTTTTGAAGATTGAACTTTCTCATAGAATACATCTGGAGTGATATGACTGACTGTGATGGCAAAAACTCCCACTTCATCTGGCTAATTTAGGAAGCAAAACTTATACATAATCCCTTTGATGTATATAATTTCTCTGGTAGTTAATTCCGAAAGTGCTCTTTGTCTAAAATTTAGAACACATTTGGAAATGATTCATTATGAAGCTTGACAGTTTGGGCTTTTCCTTCATTTGCAATCAGTTGCACAGCCCTCTGGCAGCCTAGAATAATTATATTCCTTTTATGCATCTGTGACATTAGTTGTATCATTTTAGCTATGGAAAAGCCTCTCTCCTGAAGTGTTGCTTCCACTATGATATTTTACTGTAATGCTGCTTTATCTAAGGTAAAGAACAGGACTCCACCTTACCAAAGCAGTTAAAAGTTGTAAACCTATAATTTAAACTACACATGAATGGAAGGACAAGAAGAGCTAAATAAAATTTTGTGTATAATGAATAGCTCTGTGGTGTCCAGATAAAGTCCTGACTACAGCCCTGATGACTCTGATTCAAGCAGTTGGCTAAACACTGAAGGATTTAGTCAATGGTGGGAGGACTGAGTGGCTGAAAACCACCTTGCCTCCCGACATAAGACTTTGGAAAGATTTCACTTCAGGAATAACATCATGTACTGGAAGGAGTCAGTTTCACGGGTGGAAAATTTTGGACTTGCACAGGCCTAACACGGTGACATGGGAGGAAGTGTGCACATCTACACATTGCCTGCCATACAAACACAAGAACTGAGTTATCTAGGACAATGGTCCAGCACATGCATCCTCTAAAACACAAGAACACAAAAACACAAGAACTGAGTCATCTAGGACAATGGTCCAGCAAATGCATCCTGGAAAACACAAGAACTGAGTCATCTAGGACAATGGTCCAGCACATGCATACTGGAAAACACAAAAATTGAGTCATCTAGGACAATGGTTCGGCACATGCATCCTCTAAAACACAAGAACTGAGTCATCTAGGACAATAGTCCAGCACATGCATCATCTAACTCCCCACTGGCAAGTGCTATGTCTAGTTGGGATTGGGAATAAATGGTATAAATGGACGTTGAGACAGTCTGAATGGTTGTTTAGGAAGAACCCAAAAAAGTTTTCAAAAAATAATTTTATGTATAATAAAAATATAAGAGAGGTGGAGTTTGCCTGCAATATCCACCAAATTCAGGATTTTTCATGATAAGTTCAAAATATGATAAATTAGATGTAAATTTGGCAACTTTGTTGTAAGACTATTTTTCTGGAGGAGGTTTAGGAGATAATATCTTAAAATATTTCATGTCCTTATAAGAATGTAGGGATTAGACCAATTGAAACAGTGATTTTTTTTTTGTTTCCCTGGTGAAATAGTGTTTATTTAGCTTTGAATAGTACACCTAAAGGTTTGTTAGTTTTTATGATATGATGGTTAACATGTCAATCACATTTTAGATTTTGATCTAGGATAAGCCTTAATTTTTTAACAGATACATGCTGGAATGAAATGCAGAAATTAAGGTGCATGGGATAAAACTGACTACAGACAAGGCACTCGTCATGACAGCAAATGGAGAGGATCAGAAGAAGCTGAAAATTGGGATATAAGAGACTATAGTGGAACAGGTTAACATGTTCAAATATCTGGAAGCTAGAAGGAGTTGTTAAGGAGAAGGGAATAGGTAGGCCAAATCTGAATCCGAGGGGCTACAGCTGAGTGTCAGGGGTGGTGTACGACAGAAAAATGCAAAACAAGCTGAAAAGCAAGGTGTAGCTGCGAACTGGCACAGAGTGTCAGGGTTGGTGCATGACAGAAGAATGCCAAACAGCTGAAAAGTAAGGTGTAAAAACAAATGGTGTGAGTAGTACGGGTCTATATTAGTTTGCCAAAATGGTATTCTGGTGAACACCTCTTCAGCGACCCTTTATCAGAGAAAATCGCTTCAGCGATTCACTGAATTCACTAAGGGCAAATAAATAGTTGCCTGAAGGACAATGAACTACAGGACTTTGCCCTTTTCTCCAGTGTAGTGCGATCTCACTTTGGTGGGTTTGAGTCAAGTAAAAGTCGGTCTGTTGTGCTCCTTACTAAATTCAGTGAATTGCTGATGTAATTTTCACTGATTACGGGTTGCTGAATAGGTGTTCTCCAGAATACCATTTTGGCAAACTAATATAGACCCAGTAGTACTTCTGTATGGTACAGAAACTTGGGCAGTGAAGGTAGAGCAGTTGAGAAAACTAGAGGTGATGGAGAGGAAGTGCCTGAGACAGGTGATATGATGCACACTGTAGGATAAATGAAGAAATGAGAACATCAGAGCAGAAGCCAAAGTAGCTTTAACTGCAAAGAAGGTGAAACAGAACAGATTACAGTGGTTCAGGCACATATGCAGAAAAGCAGAAAATGATCTGATGAAGACAGTTTGAGAGAGATGGGAAGAAGGCACAAGGAAATGAGGATATTCAGCAAAGAGATGGGTGAACTGTTTGAGACCAGGCCTGGCTGCAACAGTCAGTGATGGCTTTCAAAGAAAGTAGGAGAGTGGCACTGAACTGGAAGAGGTGGCAACAGCTGATTGGACATCCCAGCTCCATGTACAAAATGGGAAAAAAGTTGGGGGTGATGATGATGATGACTTGTATGCATGATTCACCTATGGCCTTGATTTGCAGAACAGTGATTCTATCAAGACAGTTTACTCTGAGTGACAAGATACTAGTTTTAAAATTGGTAGTACTTAACAGGGGGGTGATACATCTACCAACTATTTTGTATAGAAGCTTAAGTTCACTAGAGGTAGATACAGTCTTTTTCAACTGCACTACCTGACCATAAAAGAGTATAACCACCAATGTGCCACTCATGGGCACACTATTTGTGGTACTTTGAAGCGAGAACACTAGACTGACTTATTCCAGATTTCAATATTATCTCCTGCAAATCTCAATTGGACACAAAGATGGTAAGGATTTGCTGTGGATTTACAGTGTCATCTCCTCTGAAAGATAAAATCATTGTAAACTACAGCATCAGTCTGCATGTTAATGCATAAATATTTACTGAAATACAGAAGCACTCTTGACTGGTGCGACTGTGGTAAGGAGGATGCCTAATACTAATTAAAAGTTACTTCCACAGATCTCATTGTAATGCTTGCGACAGAATCCTGGTATGAATTGAATTAAGTTTTGACAATTGTTGACCTAGTCATAAAGAGCAAAGTCTGTACATGAAGATTTTATCCATTGCTCAGTTGTAAAGTAAACTTAATATTTTCTTTTTGTTTTGACACAAAAAAAGTAAAATGTAATTTAGTTAAATGTTGTTTCAAATTAGAATCTCCTAAACAGTAATCTGCACAACCATTTTAAAGCTGCCAAGCACTTGCACATTCACCCCTTTCAATACTGATATGTTTGGAGTGAAATGAAACTGATTTTATGTCATTCACGAATACTAGGCATATCAGAGGTCCAAGTACTGATTCTCATGAAACACCTATTCAGATATCTTTGGGAGCAAATATTTTTGAATCATATCTTGCCTTTTGTTGTATGTTAGACAGACAGCTGCAGAAATGGTCTATAATTTGTGGGTGAACATCCATGCAGACGACTTCACTGATGAAGAGATGACTAATAATATCAAAAGAGTTTTGCCAAGGTCAAGGAAAACACTGTAATCACTTTGCCAATGTCCATATCATTGCAGTGTTGAGCATTTAGGGCTATGTAGGCTGTACTGATGTCACGATTAAGTCTAAACCATGATGACATTGTAAGAAGATGCTTGTTTCTTCAAGAATGCTCATCAGTTGATAGTGGTTAGTGCTTTTTTTAAATTACAAGACATAAAGGAAAGAAGAATCATAGGTTTAATATTAGAGAGGCCCGTGCCTGATTTTGATGCTTTGTCCATACAAATATTTGTTTATCCCTAATTCTGAAGCAAATTCACAGTTGCACTCCAAACTAAGAAATGTTTATTTGTTTGCTTGTTTGCTATATTTAAATGATTGGTTTGAAGTTTTATACATATAAAATAAGACCAAAAGAAGAATCAACTTTGCTAGCTCCATGGTATAAAGGAATAAACCCCTTACCTTAGTTCAGGTGTCCTGGGTTCGAGTAGAGGCACAGGCATCTGTAGGCACTGGCCAGGTAGGATGGGAGTATCTACTGCCCAGTTGCTTATCCTGTAGGGAGTGGACTCTGGCTCACCATCTGGGGACATTTATCAGAATCATTGGGTACTGCACCTCTGAAGCATGAACCTAGGGAGCATGTGATATATTTGTGCAAAAAGGGTACACCTACAAGCTGGCCCACCTCCCTACCCCCTGACTGTATTTTTGTGGTGAATGAAGGGACTGAACAATAATTCTCCATATATTCTATATTCAGTAATGACTTTCTGAGGACAGAGGTTTCCATGACCTCCTTTAAAATAAGTGAAAAAACAGCCTTAAAGGAGAATGAAAAATCTCCAGAATGGTCCAAGAACCTCCAGGAAGGATTTTACTAATATGTTAGGGCCTGAATAAAGTTTGCAGTAAGTAGAACAGAAATATGAGGCCACTCTTATGGCCTCAACATAACGACATATACAAAGTCTGACCAATGAAACTCCTGGGTCTAAGAAAAGTATCTACAGCCACTCTCTGCAGCAGAACCACTAATCTTGATAACCATATATGAAAAAAGTGCAGCTTACTTACACTGATTTGGAAAAAATCCAAGCATCAGGGCAGGCTAGGCTACATAGCCTACCCTTCACTCAGAAAAGCATTGCTAATTGTTTCTGCTTCTGTTTACACAGAAAATCATACAAATTCTATAAGTAATAACATAAAAGTACTGAGACTTAACCACATGTATTAAAATTATATGTTAACCACTCAATCTAATGACTGTGTAGTTAAAGCTTCACTTATATGTTATCCTATATATCTGAAATGCAAACACACCTAGACACACACACAGACACCAAGATAATCATCCACAAACACATAGCCCAGTATAATGCCACTCATGCTTCCTTTTATGTATACATGTGTGCGCATGCATGCACAGAAACACACACACACAAACACGCAGATGCCAGGACAATCATACACAAATACATAACCCATTAGAGATCCTCTTGTTCTTCTACACACATATACACTTGTGCAAATCCATACACACACACACACACACACACACACACACACACACACACACACACACACACACACACACACACACACACACACACACACACACACAGTCACACATGGTGGTGCTCACGTGCAAACTTAGCTTCACAGAACTTACCTACTCTTTTGCTAACAGGCCCACTGCTATCACAGAGAGCAATGGTTATACCCCATGAAAAGAAAGTGTACAGTATCACTGCTCAGCTCAGACATGGTGAGGTGGAGCTTTTCTTTCAATTGTTGTAGTTAACTATTCTAATCACAGTGTAGGGCTCAAGAGGCAGAGCATATGGTAATTTACATTAGCCATACTGTTCAACTGCCACATTTGTATTCAGCAATATCAGATAAGACCACCATAATGCTACCAGCTGGAGTCTAAATACCACAGTAGCTCTGCAGTGGATTTTGAAACATTACTTCGTAATGCATTGTGCAGTCCTTCCAGAAACGGGTGTGTAAAGTGCATTATGTGTTGCTAAAGCCTCACCTCAGAGCAGATACCAAGGAAGGTGGGGCATGGCGACTGTGGTCCACTTCACAAGGGCGGTGCCTCCACGATCATAATGGAACTCATAAATAAAGACATAGGATTAGACTTTGGATCAACCCAGTTTTTGCTTTGTCAAAGGCAGATCATGCCTTTTAAACTTGGTTGACTTTGAGACAGTCACCAAGGCCATTGATGAGGAAAGGCAGTCCATACAGCCTACCTTGACCTGGCACATCACAAGATGGGTTGCAAACTGGCTAAGTGACAGAACCCACAGGGTCAGAGTTGCTGGAGCCATGTCAGACTCAAAGCCTGTCACAAGTGGTGTCCCATCTACTTTTCTGAAGTACAAGCAAACACAGGAGGAGGTTATATGCTGAAGTTTGCAGATGATGACTGCAACTGCGCGCCATAGAAAAACACATCTGACACAGATATCCTTCAGAAGGGCCTCACAGAAACGGATAACTTGTGCCAGAGCCATGGTCTAAAGTTAAATGCCAAGAAATGCATAGTCAAAAACAAGGTTACCTAGCTACTATATAGGTGGCAATCCACTGAGCACAGAAGAAGTCATCAGGGATCTGGGGACCCAGGTTGACAGTAGCGACACTCATGTTGCTAAAGTAGTTAGGAAAACCTTCTACATTGCCCACCTGATCATGAAGGGATTCACATCTAGATCAAGGTGTACTCATCACTCATTAGACCTATGATTGAGTACAATGCCCCATTCGGAATGTATCTGACCCGACACCTGCAGCAGCTGGAAAGGCCCCAAAAGTTACTCACCAAAAGGATAAAGGGTCTCAAAAATATGTGTTATGCTGCCCGACTGAAAGAACTCCAGCTCTATTCAGTCTCATACCGCTTGCTCAGAGGTGACCTGTGCCTGACATATAAGGCCATGTCAAACCCTGATTTGATGAATATGCTTCACCTCAAAAAATCTAGATCCCTCAGAACCACAAGGGCAGGAGACTTAAACCTTGACACGGTTATTAATAGAACGCGGCTGGAGGGACAGATTTATCACCCAGAGACTCCTATGCTGTGGAACAAATACATGTGAGGCAGAGCACGCTGGCCTTGTTCAAGAGGAATCTTGACCAATGGATGGATTACTTCAGTGTCACTGCTTGACAGAGGCACAGCAAAATAATAGGCATAGTTTTATTCAAACTAAAGGGCCAAATAACTATGGGCTAGGCTTATAAATGCCCTTGGGCAGATAGCCTAGTACGAACCTATGAACCTATGAACCTATAAATAACCCCTAAGTTTCTGTTTGTGTTTACAGACACACACACACACACACACACACACACACACACACACACACACACACACACACACAAATGCAAACAACACATACAAAAACACACACACATATTGGGTGGACGATCAGCAGTAGGGGAGGAGGGTCCACATCTACCCCACCACAAGTAGAGAGTGGAGAAGGCCACTTACCTCTTCTTATAAAAGGGAGCATCAGTGAGGGATAGAGAGAGAAAGAGATAAATGGAGGTCTTTCTGGCAAAACAGAGAGTGCTGCGGAGAGATGCACAGGCAATGGCCTGTAGAGCATAAGATGCTGACTACCACAGATGCAGGCATCTCAGGTAGGAGAGGAAATGAACTGCGAGTTACATTTTGAGTCATTTACTTGGACTGAATGGTGAATATCCTATCTAATATGGTTAAAATAGTAGGATGCACACTAAGACACCTGCACTGTACAAAATCACTGGAAATAAATTACACTTAAACCAGAGAATCTCCTAAGTGGTTGGTAATATTGCACTGAGAGTTATTTGGTGGACAAAGTTAGGTTTTACTATACCGAACTATAATATATTTGTTCCTTACATCACTGCAGTCGTGTTGTGAGTTGATTTCTCCATCTGTAAAAATAGAAGAAGCTTGACTGTGTGCTTCACTGTGATTGTTTCTTTTTGGGCTAACAGTGGTTTCTGTTGAGTTACTAGGAGTCCAAAGGGATAAAATTCAAAGTGTATTATTAAGTGAATTCTTAACAGAATGTTAGGCAAAGTGAAAGGCTCCTTTTTTCTGCATCATGAATCAAAGGGAGACAAAAGCAGAAGATAGACTCCAAGAAATTGATGAGTGCAATTACCAGTTAAAATAAGTTTTAAAAAGAGGTGCATGGCACACCATATAGTGGTAGAAGGCCAAATATGGTTAAATGTTTTGGCAAAGTGATAAGAAATATCTGGAAGGTGACTTACCAAGGTATGCACAATGGCTGTGCTAAGCAGTTACTAAAAATGCTCCTTCAAAATAAAACAAGCAGTCGAGCAAAAATAGTGAGGCAATTAACAAATATGGCAAAACTGTGGTGAACTTCCAAACTACAAAAAAGCTTACTGCATTTTAGAGGTAGAACTGAACTCCATGAAATATAAAGGTGTGATGTCAAATTGACTGATTTGGGGAACACTGTAAAAATTCCCCTAGTAACTGCAAAATGCTGAAAATTGTATGCTTAAAAGAAACAATGAGTGATAAATAGAATATTAAAATTATTTTTAACTGAGCAATAGAATGTTTAAAAATTTGTGGCAATACAATATCTGTATTTAATGGTGTGCTAAGAAAAAATATATACAGGATTTTTTTGAGAAAATAGATAAAAAGTTAGGCAAATTTAGGGTCTGTACACTGGGGTGTATTGAAAATAATTAGGCATTTCTAGAGTGTGTACAGAGGAAAATGCCGACTACATTACACACCGCTTAGTCTTTATATTAAATATTAGAGTTAAAACATGCAAAGTGTTAGAAAGAGTTCAGAAGTGCTAATGAAGTTGGTCCAGTGAATCGGTATTTCTGATACAGTTCAAATTAATTACTGCATAAAAGTAAACCCACTGGCATTTCTGCATTGTGTTTGTTATTCTCTGAACTTCTCTTGAAAAAGTTTGTAACTTGTAAATTAACTATGTATTCAAGAAAACGAACCTACATTAATGGAGATTTTTGCAGTAAAAATGAAGTTGGATTGCTAATGGCTTTATAATGTGCAGAATAAAATATTAGTGTGCAAAAAAACTAAAAATAATATTATAAATATGAACACACTTTTCTTGCAGTTGTGAATTATCTGTTTATTGCAAGTTAAATTGCTACCTGCTTGTGTTTCTGAAATACACATTATTGCTTCTGAAGTACTCTGTTTTGGTAGAAACTGCTAAAAACTTTGGGTTTGTAAGCCCCGTTTGTTAAGAAGTAAAAGCAAAGATGCACACAGTATGTGGAAAGCACTGGCAAATGGTGGATCTTTATAAAGCATGGAGCCTTGTTGGGTGCTGTCTGAGCAGTGTAAGAAACCTGCAACAAGGAGTACACAGCACTGGCTTGCACTAAGTGCTGTCTGAACAATCGTAAGACATGTGAGAAAGTACATCAGGCCCTAAGTAAAAAGCAAATTTTCCTAAGTACAAAATTGTTAATAGGTAGTTACTAGGTTTGCATTTCAGCAAACCACTAAGTAGCCTAACCCACATTTCCAGTTGCCCCTAAGCACTATCTAAGTAATTTGCTGAATGTCACACAGTAGGCAAATGGGGACTAAGGGAATCAAACCCTCTACCACAGGAACTACAATTCGCAGTCTTAATCCTCCATGTTGACTGCCAGACAGCACTACATTGTATTGGGTGCTGTCAGAGCAGCTGTAAGAAGCCTGAGGAAATATGAAGAAGACAAACCCTTTGATACGAAAGAAGTGATACACCAAAATATGCACCCTGTGACCATACAGATGCTTGCTCCAGCAACACAACTGGGTATTCACAGAGTGAAATGGCAACCTGGAAAAGAAAATTGCATGTGTGTGTGATAAAATCACTTAACCAACGCTCTGATGGCATTTTGTGAAATGAAAATTCATAAAGGTTGCTGTTTTTAGAAGGCTAAACTGTCTGACTTGAAAAAGGGGGGTTATTGCTGAGTAAGGCAAGAAAGAGATACTGCTTTTGAAAATAAAACCTAAGAAAGTGAAAAGAGGGTTCACTGCTCTATAGCGCAAGAAAGAAAATTCTGTGTAAATTGGCTTAACTGTCTACAATTTTCCTGTACTGGAAATGAGAGATAATTATCAAAACAGTACTTATGCTGCTATCACGGAAGGTGCTGAGGTACAGCAGTATGAGTTTGCCAAAGAAAGTAGAGCTGGACATTTAATTTGATGCAGGGGAATGGGAGTAGTTTACACAAGAGGCTCTCTGATAAGCTGGAGCAAATTAACAGTTTGCAGGCCAGTGTTGCAAATGTGCAACACGAAACTGTAGGAGGAAGGAAGTGACGAGTCTGGTTTGAGACTTACGTGAGCTGGAGTAGATTATGCCCTGGGTCAGAACTTGAGCATTGTTAAGAAATAATGAAGTTGTAGAAAAGGCACTGAAGCTTCATACAGGAAATATACCAGTATACCAAAGGGCTAACCAAAACCACAATAGTATATAACCATGCAAGATAAAGTTAGGGAATTAATTGAAAGGGGAGAAATGTTAAGTCAGTCAGAGGGCACTGTCTTCAAGCAGAAAAAGCACATATCTCTGGTGAGACAGATGATTTCTGAGTCTGCAAATAAAATGAGAGAGAGAGATTTACAAGGTTGTTGCCTGACCTTAGCCAACAAAAGACATGGCAAAGAAGAGCAAATAAATGGTTAATCAGTCAATAGGCTCTCTGAACTTTTTGTACAAGTGGTACGATAAAATAGAAAAATAAGCCTGAAAGTGCTAGGTAAGGAGACGTCACAAATTAAAAAGAACTAAGTGACTTGATGTTGGAACTTGAAAGATAAAAGAAAAGTCAGCCTCAGCCCCAAACTGATATTGTGTGTTTTTATAGTGATAAGAAAAAACTAACAAAAGTTAACAGTTCCCTGGCTGACATAAAATGAACTGTCAGAGCATACAAGCTGAAAATGAGTCACTAAAAAGCATAACTCCAAGAGGCCAGAAACATAGTTAAGAAATGTGTACAGACTGATACAACAATGAAATAGTCCATTCTCTGCAACAAAAGATATCTAAAACATAAATGAAAGTAACCAGTTGACAATATGCAGTAGGCAGCTGAAAGAAGTTATATGCAAAGAAATACAAGACATGCCAGAAGTGGAACAAAATGTAAAAATAATAAACCCTTGTGAATGTGCAACAGAAAGAAGAGAGAATGTCAGGCAGTAAAATGTATATCCAGCAGGTTTTTTAAAGCTGATACAAGAAAAGGAAAGTCTCTCTGTTGTCTACCTGGAGATGAAAGCTTAATAGCTGGGCCAGCAACTGAGACACAGCTCATGGAAAGAGATGACAGATTTAAGAAGCTGGAGGATGAGGAAGACAAGGCCAAACATACACTCACTAAGTGGGAAATTCTGGAAACTGGAATGGCAGCCCTTAAACTTAAATATCAAAACTGAAAAGAAAGACTGATAAGACTAATCAAAAATGCAGAGCTAGAAATAGAAAACTCAAAATAAAAATATGTATGATAGTTATCTGCATCTCCCCATACATGATGATATGAAAGGTACCTTCTGTAAGCCTCTGGGTGCAATCTATAACTTAACACAGCAATAGATCAGGTATACTGAGATACATGAAGAAATACAGAATTCGTTAAACAGAGTGAATCAGCTTCAACTAACAGTTTACAGAAACGGAGCCAAACAATGAAAGCACATGAAAGAAAACTGTAAAATACTGTAGAAAAATTGAAGCTCTGAAAAAAAGCAAATAATGCACTTAAGTCAAAGTTTTCCCAGTTCTGAGGGGAATGCTAAGTGACTTAGGGTGATCAACAAAGCCAATGAATCTTAGAGGAAGAGGTCTTTACTTTGAGAACTATGCATGGTGCTTAGCAATCGCAATGCTGTCTGTTCCCAAGTCAAATATATTGATATATGGTACCCATTCTGAAGTGTTACTAACCATATGGCAAGGAATTTGTGAGCCATCTGAGGTAAGATATGACTGGTCATTTATGCTCATCCCAACTGAGCTGTGGATAGCTGTGTAATATAGTACCCCATATTGACTGATGGGGGTATTTGAAGCCAGGGCCAGATCAAACGCAAGGCAGATACCTAGGTTCTGGAGCTGGCTGGGAAGCCCCAAAAAAGTCAGCATTACTGTGTGTATGACTGATGCACAATTATGTCACACATCGCTAAGTACCAGGACTAAGATGCGAGTTCCAGCATGATTGTGCATCAACACTCAGTCAGCTGTAGGACAGGACAATTAAAAAAATAACCCTGTTCTGTTTTCCCCATCTGAGTCATTCCTCCCTTAAATTATCCCTGGTATTTGACCTGTCATGTTCAAGCTCATACAACTCTTAACCTTGCATTAATGTTGATGACCTTTGGCTTTTTCCCACTGGCATGAGCAGGAATAATTTCCACTTTTTTCTAATTTTTTTAAAGTAGGCATTTTACTTTCTTTTTTAGTTTCTACTTTTCTTGTGTCCTGCTCCCACACTTCCTTCCCTTTATGCTACCATCCCAAATTTCTAGCTTCATTCTCCTCCCCATACCTGTTGGTCTGGTCAATACATCCTCTCCTATAGCACTCAGTGGAAGAGATTATGCCAAGTATAGGCAGTCTATGGATGATAATACAGCATGCATTTGATCATAGTTTGTGAGTCGCTTACCCAGTATATCATTGCTGTTTGCTGCTACCACAGACTGCTAACAATTTTCCAGCATAGTGCTGCCCACTGTCCCAGACGACTTTAATGGATGGATGTTTGTTATTTGTGTCTGTCTTGTTATGCTGCAAGCTGAAGTTGCACTTGCACACCTGCTAGCTGCTGCAGCAGAGCTGAAGTTGCACTTGCACACCTGCTAGCTGCTGCAGCAGAGCTGAAGTTGCTCTTGCACACCTGCTAGCTGCTGCAGCAGTCTAAGTTCAACTAGACTAATGCAGCTCCTGTGGCCAGAATCAGAATTTTTATGTAAATCTCTTTTTTTTAAGTGTCTGCCAGTCTGTAGTGTTGGTATAGATGCATGGTCCCATGCCTGCTTACCAATTACTGCCTGAAATTAAATAGCTTGCTGCTAAAGCTTGCTATGCATGCTACAATTTTTAGATTGGCTGGTATATGCAGTCAGCCACCTGGGACACTGCTGTTTTAAGTCTGTCCCATTATCGGATAAATACTGTAATCTTATTGTAAGTTTTTGGGCATTAAACAAGATTACAGTATTTATTGGACAGACTGAAAATAATAATAGTTAGTCAATTAAATTAGGTTCTAGCAAAAAGAGGGAAGGACCCCTAATAGTTGTAGCTTGCATCTTTTTTGTTTTTATTATGTGTGAAGAGATAGATGACAGCAATAAACTCTATGGAAACTCTATGCAAAAACAGCCCACCCCATTCACTTGCATGTGCTCATACATCAACTGTCCTTGATTTAGAAGAATGTTCCCGATTTTGCCTCATTTTTAGCTTGCATTCTTTTTTATAAAAGTTTGGATTTTCTTGTTAATCAATGAGGATTCCAGTCAGTCAATAATGTCAGACATTTGAGTTTATATTTATTGTTCAGAACAAAGCATGCATGTTGACAAGCATATTTATGACACTATTAGCTTTATAAATGGGGTCGTTCAAAATTGTTCTTGATTTTGAGACTTTGTCTCTCCATTATTTTAGGCTTTGTCCAGAATTTTTCAGCAAAGAAAGTGAGAGATGTGCATCTGGTACTATATGAAAAGTACCTCTCATCTTTTTGTTACTGTGACAAGTTTTTTTTTAAAGAAAATCTAAGCGTTAATGGCTGAACCACAAACAAAGTTTTTGATATTGTCCAATATGGTGCACCACTGAGTAACCTCCTGTAACCGTATTTATTCTTTGGAATCTGAAACAGGTGATGTGTGTGCAAAAAAAAGCCATGCTGCCGTAAGGTGATTGCAGAGTATTTTCATTGCAGAGGATGAACAAAGTGAATTCTGAATCTGTTTTCCTTGCGCGGGGTAAGCTAAAGAAATTGCAAAGGATTAATAACAGAGTGATTAAATGGTTTTGTCTCGTTGCTGGAGTCATGACCACAGTCATGTAATGAATACTACCAGGATGGGATGCTTATGAAAGAAGTTTTGGTCTGTTTCTTGTAAAGGTTGTGCTTTGCTTATTTTCTTGTAATGACAAATCATAAATGGATTTCACAGAATACCCATGCTTTGCACTTTGCTTCGTATTCTGGTCTGTCATAAAATGTGTGTATTTTGGCAAATCATTGAGGACTGCACTGCGGTCGTTAAATAATGAGAGACATTTGAGTTTCAGACTTCATGTTCTTTAGAAAAGACATGCTAGTGCAAAACGTGTTATTTTAGCAATTATCTAAGTATATATGAACAATATATTTGAAATGTATCTCTGATTTTTGGCCTTTGTCCCCCCTTTAGTTTTGACTTGTCCCTAAATGTTGTTGAAATGAGAGCTAAAGTAAGGTATCTAGATGTTCATTTGAGTTTCAGACTTCATGTGTTTCAGAAAATGAATGAAATGCAAAACCTAATATACTTCTTTCTAGCAACTTTCTAAGTATGCATATATATTCTGCAATGCCATCTATATTTACAATTGTGAAATGGGAGCACTGTAAAAAGATAAAAACTTTTACATTTCCATGTCTGAGGCAAACAAACAGGAAATTACATTTAAAACTAGCTGTGCTTGGTATGCCTAGACAGTGTGTGGACATGCAGCACAAATATTCATGAGGTATAGATAAGCACTGTGTGGGTTTGCAGCACTGACATTCATGCAGCATAAATAAGCAGTGTGTGGATGTGCAGCAGTAATATTCATAAGGCATAAACAACAAATGAGTGGGCATACAACACTAATATTCATGAGGCATAGGCAACCAGTGTGTGGGCGTGCAACAGTAATATTCATGAGGCATAGACAAGCAATGTGTTGGTGTGTAGTACTAATATTCAAGAGGCATAGACAAGTAGTGTGTGGGCGTGCACACTGTAATATTTATGAGGCAAAGACAAACACTGTGTGAGTGCACAGTAGTTATATTCATGAGGCATAAACAAGGTGTGTGTGTGTGTGTGTGTGTGTGTGTGTGTGTGTGTGTGTGTGTGTGTGTGTGCGTGTGTGTGTGTGTGTGTGTGCGTGTGTGCGTGTGTGCGTGTGTGCGTGTGTGTGTGTGTGTGTGTGTGTGTGTGTGTGTGCGCGTGTGTGTGTGTGTGTGTGTGTGTGTGTGTGTGTGTGGCAGTAATATTCTTGAGGCATAGACAAGCAGTGTGTGGGCATGCAGCACCTATCTGTTGTTAGTTGGCTTAGAGGATTAAAGATCTATTAATAAGTTGATTCTTGTGGTCCAGTGGTACAAGATTTGATTCTCCTTAGCTTCCATTGCCTAAATGTGTGACTCTGAGGAAGTCACTTAACCAGACACTGCTTCCAGGCTGTCTGAAAAAGGTCCATGGAGATCAGTGTTCTACCCTGGAAAACAAATGCAAATGTATAAATAACTAAATAAATACTCATAAGGCATAGACAAGCAGTGTGTGGGTATTCATGAGTTCACTTTGCAGGGTTCTTACTGCTAAGAAGGCATTATCTTTGAGTCCATATATCCTTCATATAGTCATTAATTAGTGCTACACTGCACTCTATAATGAATTTGAATACCATCCCATACATCTTGTAGCTTAATGTTTTAACATATGCATTTTCAGGAACAGACGCTTACTGTCATTCATGCTAAGTCTTTTTTCAATGTAACAGCTTTTCTTTCTTTTTCTTTTCTTGTCTTTTCATTTTTTAGAACATTGCTCTCAATGTCTCAATATTTTGCTGTAAAAATTGAAATAAAATTTTTAACTTAAATCCAAAATGTTGTGATCATTGTAAAAGTGACAAAGAAAATAGTATGTAAACTGAGAGATTTGAACAGTGTTTTATGGTACTTGGGGGCAGAAACCATGTCATAGGATATCTGTATGGCTTGGGAATCCCAATCCTTTGTCCTGCCTAGGGCCCCACTTGATCATGATCTGGCTCCATTTGGAGCAGCAGTTTGGGAGCGGTATCGGAGGACAATTTGAAACCTGGCACAAGTGGAGGAAGCCACACAGTCCCTTTTAATAAGAGTGACTTTCAGATAAAGAGAGGTGTGGGCCTCTGTGAAACATGGAGGACACACTGTGGGGCGATACACAGACTGAAACCAGTAGAGGATGAGAATCTGAGTACCAGAAACCTTATCATCTCAAGTGGGAGAGGAATGGAACTGTTGGGTTGTTGTTCTTCTCTCGGCTTTTCCCGGTTAGGGGTCACCACAGCGTAACTCCGGTCCGCTAATGATTGGCAGTAGATTTTTACGGTGCGAGTTGCCAGCTTGACGTCCAACCTTCAACGAAGGTACACCCATTTATACATGTCTTTCAAATGCCACTTGACTGCGGGGAGGACGTGCAGACTCCACACAGAACCAGCCGAGAATCAAACGGGAGAACCTCTTGCACCTCTGCACCACCGCGGCTTATGTAATAGGTATTTACCTGAAATAAATGTTGACTTATTTGCATGTGCTGAATTGTGAGGACCCTGCTTAATAATGGTATGATGGTATTGTAAAAACCTACTTTACTTAGTCACTGTATATAAATTACTCTGAAATCACACAGTGAGTTTCCAGAGTCTTTGCTAACATTAATACAATATACATATATATATATATATATATATATATATATATATATATATATATATATATATATATATATATATATATATCCCTAACATTTGATCAAAGTGACAAAATGCTAAAACATCAAAATATTGAAAACAAAATTTGCCCTTTCCACACTGTTAATACAATTAACAGGGGGTCTGGTTAACATCTGTTTCATCGACCACATTTAGTCAATTATACAGATAATCGACAAGTTTGCGAGATTGACAATCCCTAGGTAGGGGAATATTCACTTTTCCTGGGTATTCTGCGATCTGAGTTAGTATATATATATATATATATATATATATATATATATATATATATATATATATATATATATATTAACAGGGGTAGCTGCGGTGGTGCAGCGGTAGCATTATTGCCTCACAGCAAGAGGTTCTCCCATTCGATTCTCGGCTGGAATGCGGGGAGTGCCTTCTGTGTGGAGTCTGCATGTCCTCCCCATGGTTGGGTGGGCATTCAAAAGACATGCGTAAATGGGCGTGCCTTCGCTGAAGGTTGAACGTTGAGCTGGTACCTCGGCGTTCGTAAATATCTACTGCCAATCATTAGCAGACTGGAGTTCCGCTGTGGCAACCCCTAACCGGGAAAAGCCGAAAGACAACAACAACAACATAATTAACAGGGGTGGTGGGGTTGAGGGCAGGGTGCAGGGAAGCATGCCTCCTGCAAAAAAACAATGTTTTAAAGTTGCATGCGCCAAGGTTCTTTTTTGGCATATGCTTAGAGGGTAGTGAAAGTTTTGGTTTTCAACATACAGTGGTTTACTTTAAAGATATTGATGTACATGTTAGTCAAACAGCTGAAGGTAACTCATATATATATATATATATATATATATATATATATATATATATATATATATATATATGTATATATATATATATCTATGGGTCTACTTCAAAACAATGAAAATCGACATTACTGAAGACGACATCACTGAGACAACATCGCCAAAACCTGACTTTCACGAATGCAGAATGCTGAAGGATTTCACAGGGTAAGTAACAAAGTGGCCAACAAGGGGAAATTTTCCCTTTTTCACACAGTAGTGTGATCCTGGAGTTGATATATATAGTTTGAGGGATTTGGGAGGCGCAGCCCCCGTGGGGTGTGGGGGCATAGCCCACCACCTGGGTGGGTTTGAGGTAATGCAGTGTGTTTCTTTGTTAGATGGTGGCCAACTGGATACTTACACTTTGAAATCCTTCGGCATTCTGGTCGTTCGTGAAAGTTAGGTTTAGGCGAAGTCATCTCGGTGATGTCATTTTCAGTAATCTTTTTTTTGTTCTTATGACTTTTGGCATTGCAAACGTTCATTTATGTGTGATTGTGATCTTTTTGTCTCATTCTTTTAAGTTTTGTTTATGCATAAATTCGATAGACTGAAGTAGATCCATATATGTTGTTGTTGTTGTCTTTTTGGCTTTTCCCGGTAAGGGGTCGCCACAGCAGAACTCCTGTCCACTAATGATTGGCAGTAGACTTTTATGGTGCCGAGTTGCCAGCTCGACACCCAACCTTCAGCGAAAGCACGCCCATTCACGCATGTCTTTCGGAGGCCACTCGACCACGTGGAGGACATGCAGACTCCACACAGAAGGCACTCCCCGCACACTAGCTGAGAATCGAACGGGAGAACCTCTTCTTGTGAGGCAACAACGCAACCGCTGTACCACCGCAGCTTATATATATCGCAGTGGTGGTGCTGCAGTAGCGTTGTCGCCTCACAGTTAGACGTTGCCTGTTCGATTCTCAGTTAGAGCATCGTCTGTGTGTCAACATGCGTGAATGGGCATTCCTTTGTTGAAGGTTGTGCGTTAGGCCTGGCAAGCCAGCACGTGAAAGTCTACTGCCAATCATTAGCGGACTGGAGTTCCGCTGTGGCAACTAACCGAAAAGCCGAAGACATATATATATATATATATATATATATATATAGATAGACATCATCTGTCAAATTGTGTAACTGACCATGTAACAGAATGAGATGTACCCTATATTTATATCTATCTATATAGTATATAATAAATAATATATATATATATATATATATATATATATATATATATATATATACAGATAGATATTATAGTGCAAACATTTTTTGTGGTTCTTGTTTATATTTTGAGCCATGCATCTGCTGTGTTTACTTCTTTCATACAGCTCAGACATGGCTGTGTCTATAAGATGATTGCTGAAGGAAGTTTTTCTTTTTCATTTGGATATATCAAATCTTTGCTATAGAACAGATGTCTTCTCTTTCTGATATGGTAGTTGATCTTCTCAGAGACAGAGTTAATATTACCTGGTTGTTTTCTTCTGTAACAGAAGGTGAGGTGCCTCCAGCTCTCCACTGCTGGTGAGCTTGTTTCTACTAATAAGACTACAATTCATCAAGCCCTTGATGACCTAACCCAGGACACTAAGTCAGCAAGAGCTAATATTCTGCACCTTAAAACTTTGAAATGTTATTTGACTATGGACATGGTGTTACAAAGCTTAAGGGTTTACCTTGAACCAGAGCTGGGTATTAAGGACAATGATTTTTTTTTTATCTAAACAATGGGTGATGCAACAGGCATCTTCTAAAATATTTGTGGAATGTCTTATAGAGTATTATACAACAACCCCCCATTAATATTCCAAAACATGCACGCTGATTGGTCAGCATGCACGTTGTAAATCAGAGTTATAGTAATGGAAAAAGGTCCAGTTGCCCGGACTTTTTCCATTAGTGTAACTCTTTTTTTACAGCAATGGAGAACGCAAGATCTCTGTTGCTTTTTACACACTGTCTCACTATGTTAAATGGGTTTAACATAGCGAGACAGCTTTAAAAAAGTAAAGGAGATCTTTACAATCTCCGTTGCTTTTAATGGGTTTAACAAAAAAAGCAGCGGAGATTCTCCGTTGCTTTTTTTAAAGCTGTCTCACTATGTTAAACTCCTTTAACATAGCAAGACAGTTTGTAAAAAGCAATAGAGATCTTGCTTTCTCCATTGCTTCCACCCACAGATCTGATGTACTGTGTAAGCATACGCATGCGCAGTACATCAGAACTGCCGCAGAATACCAGATAGCTGCGGAAGGGCAGCAAGGAGACATTATACAATGCCATTACTTAAGAAAAGTAATTATTTTTTTTCTTAAATAATGTCATTATATAATAGCAATAACCCACTTCTGGGTGTGGGTAATGCTGGATTTACCCACGGTTGTCTTTGTTTGGCCACTCGGGCTTCGCCCTCGTGACCAAACCACATCAACCGTGGGTAAATCCAGCATTACCCACACCCAGGCATGGATTTTTGCTATGTTATGCCAGACCCTGTTGACAAAGTCCAAGCCAACCTTGAGGTAGTTCCCACTTTTTCCTTCATGCAGTGAACTGAATTCTAATTATGTTAAAACTAATAAATGGTTTGATGCTGAACTGGCAACTAGAAAAGTTAGTAAGCTTAAAAGTGCCTTGACTTTTAGAAGAAGATGCCTTATACTCGGAGACAGTTTAAATGTACAGTACATTTGTCATGTGATTCTGGTGGTAAGAACAATAAGACACAATAGAGAGCTGTGGGGAAACACAAAAGAAATAAGGATTTGATGGACACTCCGTTTGATTCTTATAGTGACTTCTCCACTAATATTGATCCAGAAAGTGATTCCAATATACAGTTCTCTGCATCAGAGCTAACCCTGAATTATATACGGGGTGATAGAAAGTACAGGCATCAAACTTTTTATCAGAGATATTGTGCACAATCAGATCACTTAAATGCCTGTGCTGACAATTTATTGTTAAACATCTTAGATGTTATTTTGAAATCTAAGGACATTTCTTTGCTAAACAAAGGATTACTGTTTGTTCCCAGAACTTTTTGCTTCTGAATCTGAGACAATCAATGATGTGAAGTCATTTTGCAGGACTTTAAATATGAAATATTGGTATGCTCATGAAAAATCAGTCTGGTACTGAAGACGAGGGGAATGGCACTGAGTTTAAATAAAAAAATGTGTTTTTCTTTGCCTTACCATTTAGCTGTTAAAACTTAAGAAGCAGGTTATTTATCCTTTACATATCAATCACAGTTCATCGTTTCAAAGGGGTAAGCTTAACATTACTAAGAATGGGAGACAAGCATTAAGGTCTTTAAAAGTTAATGCTACTGTTGTTATTAGTCAGCAAACAAAGGTGCTGCAAGTATTGTCTGGAATAAAAAGGACTGTGATTGTGATGCAGCAACACCATTAAACAATGTTTTAGTTTACAGTAAAGTTTCCATAGATCTCAGAGATGTGGACAAGAGACAAACTGATGATTTTAAGTGACTCTTTGGAACATGGTATTATTTCTGATAACGTTAGGAAACATTTGATGGTGGAGGATCTTTTTAGACTGTTCTACGTGTTACCTAAAGTTCATAAATCTGTTCATCCTACACTGGAAAGACCCACATCATTGGGTCATGACTTTAACTGAACTACTTTCTTATTATTTGGAACAGTATCTAAAACTCTTGCTTGGATTTGTTCTGACCTTGTTGAAGGATACTGTGGAGGCTTTACAAACCATTAAGAAACTTAGAATTGATACAATTACTTTCTCGTGCTGTCTGGATCTGAAATACCTTTATACTTTTATGCCACATGAACAGGGAATGACTGCAGTGAGACATTATTTGGCATTCTCTAGTATGTGTACTTCTTTTAGTGAAGTTTTAACTGAAATGTTGAGAACTGCACTAACCATGAACTTGTTCTGTTTTAAAGGTACAAGTTACCTACAACAGTAAAGAATGGGTATGTGGTGAATGTCGCCACCCTTTCTACTAATTTGTATCTGGGCTTTATGGAATAGAAACTTATTTTGGAATGTTTGATTGAGGTATCAGACTTTCAGACCACTTATTGAAGAAATATTTGGACAATTGCTGATTATTGAGGAGGGAGAATGTTGATTCTTTAAAATAATCTGTTGTTCATTTGAATAACAATGTTTTTGGAATTTCATTTTCCTTTACTTATTTTTTATTTGTGAGGCAATATTAATATGTTCGCACTATAAAATTGTTGATTGTTGGTGGATACTAGTAAATAAGAAAGTCCTTCCACATAAATTATTTTCTACATTCCCATAGCTGCCACCTCCAATATTTGTAATATTCCATACTCTTACTTTTTATAAGCCAGAAGGATTTATAACCTTACTGATAACATCTCGCAAGAAGTTAAACTCTTAAAAACTAGGCTTCTTAACACAGAATATGCCAAGGAGGACATGGCTGTCCAAGCAATAACCAAGACTTCTACAGTTCCAGGTAAACTGATATATAGAAACCAGAAGTATGATAAGAGGGTGGACTTGAGCCTTTTTATAACCAAGTATTTTTCTACAGTGAATACTTCTAACTTGTTTGAAATCGATCATTATATACCTTGTCAGACAGATTAGCTTGTATACTTATTTATTTGCAACTGTAAACCTGTAAACATCACATATCTGTGTGTATTAGTGATATTAACGGCGAAATTGAAGTGTATTAACCCACCAGATGCACAGTAGCAAGCCCCACCCAAACCCCGCCTGCGAGCATTTTGACTGCACCGCCCACCGTTTGATTGAAAGATGCTACCATAACACAAGGTAATATTTGCGATATGCGAAACACAAATTAATTGCACAAAAAGATTCGAGTGCACAAAAAGATGCGATTGCTGTGAAAGCAAAACATTTTTTTTTATTTCAGCAAAAGTCCAAAGGCAAGTACTGTTTGTCCAGTTAACAAGAAAACACATACATTTAGCATGTGCCTACTTCTTTATTTCGTGAACTTAGGCTAAAAAAACAGACACCCACAACATCCTGATCCACTGTTTGAGCTTGAACCTAACAACCACAAGTAATATAGGAAAGGGGTGGCAAGGTTTAAAAAACAGCCAAGCAAAGGAATGAAGTTTGTTGACTGAACTGATAAACAAAATACATATATAGCAGTCTGACTGCTGCCAACACTGGTTGAACTAAAGTATTTTCATGGAAGCTACTTCATCTGATTGAAGTGCAGCAGAGCTAATCACTACTTCAACGACAACGTATAAAAACAATGAAACCAATATAAAGAGGAATTCAAGTGTACTACAGAGAAAAGATGGTACAAAATACTTGTGGATGTGTCCTTGAAGGAAATGTATTGACTATGAGTGAGGTAGTCAGTGAGGTGAATAGATAGACTGTAAATTTAGCAGGGTGTGTTAACCTCTACCTTATCGAGTCATCCTAGAAACTGGTAGAGTATCTAGACTTTCAGTACGCACTGCACGTTTTCAGTGTGAGAATGCCATGGGGTGAGATACATTAATGCAACTTCCCAACAGTAGCATTTATTTGGTTCACAAGTAATCGATTTGCTTATACCATAAATATGTCTAATAAGTTATTTAAGCATTATGTAGTAAATGTACTTACTCATCAGGGGTGTAGCCAGAGAAATCCATTCCGTACTCATAGTCTCCTATTGTTATCCCCATCCCACCTAGTAATAATAATGCCCTCCAAAACTTAATAATGCATATGTCATTTTCAACTGTCCCTTTTATACTTACTAAAGATGTTGCACTGTCAGAATGAATTCTGGGTGGAGCTCAAAGTGAAGACTTGAGCTGTAACATTAACCACTCACTGTGCCACACGAATGGTAAACTAAAGCCAGCAATAGAAGAAAAACTATGTACAGTGATGCTTTCAGTTTGAGCATATAGCGCTCAACCTTCCACTCCCAAAATGTGGAACACTGCCTCCAATAATGTGCAACAAAATGGGCAAAAGGTGGAACACTTACATACAATTTATTAATAACTTCAACTTGGAAGCTCATATGATGGTCAAAATGTGTTAAAGTTAAAAAATGTTCTCTTTTTCATTTAATACAAATTAGTACTATTTAGCATGTTAAATTCTTAACACTGACGTTGTGGAACAGTGAGGAAAACGGACATTCCTAGTAATGAAACGGGTATGTTTGCGGAACAAGGTAAACATGAAGAGACACAAATCACTTTATATGTTTAGTTGCCAGTGGTCCCTATTTCTGTCTTACAGAAATTTCTTGGCAGATACTGAATTTTAGTGAAATGTATTTGTGAAAGTTTACGGTCATCCCAGCTTTAACAAAGTAACCTGTCCAGAGAAAAAAACGATGTAAATCACGGCACACTGCCATTGTTAATCCCGCCCTCCCGCATGTCAATCATGGCAGGCACACCCATACCTGCGCGAACTTGGTGGTGGGTTAATACACTTCAATTTCGCCATATTAACTGTCTTAGAGAGGGAGAGAGAAGTAGTCTTTTTAAACATATCTCAAAACACCCCACATCTGTTTTTTTTTTTTCATTGGAATTGATAGGGCGGTGGGAAAATATCTAACCCCTACTCAAAAGCACAGTATACTTGATAGAAAGGGATAAAGATGGATAGTTGATCTTGGGGGTATATTTTCCATAAGACTAAATTAATTTATTAAACTGAGAAGATAAGATATGACAATATTTAATTTTATATTTTTTTTTATATTCTTACTTGTGTTTTTATTTTTTCCAAAAATACATTTTCATTGCCACATTTAACTGGTTGCTACTTTTGGCATTAAATGTTATACTTAAAAATGTTTAGCATAACTTTTTTAAGTATTTTCCCTTTTAAATATGTATTTATACAGAATGACCACAGGATGGCAGTATGTACTTTGAATATTGACTTCCAGTTTGTTCCTCTGTAAGAGTTATTTGAATATATTTATTTTATATGTCAGCAAATAAAAACTATCTCTGATAGCCATTCAGCAGATTATGCATCTCAGTTTACAGTGAGCAAAGTATATAATATCAGACAGATAGGCTATTTATCATTACTCACTAGGTTGAATAAGGAGAAAGCAACAGTCAGCTGCCTATCAGGCGACAGGATCCGCCACATAACGCATGCACTCAGGTCCCTCAACAACAGGTACAAATATGACTCTGTCATTGTACATGTGTCATGTGGGTGTGAATGACTTCAGATTTACCTCCCTGGACTACATGAAAAGAGACATGGAGGAGCTCTCGGATTATGTAGCCCAGGTGGATATGACCCTAGCCCTGAGCACCATCCTACCATCACCCAGAATGATACCACAGTACAAGCAGAAAATGATTGATTTCAACAATTGGCTAAGTTTCTGGCGTCATTCTAAGGGAATCTAGTATCTATCTGCCTGGGATGACATGATTGACAGACCTCGATGCTTTGCCAGAAATGGTCTGCATCTGTCACCCATGGGCTTCCGGTTACGGGCCAAGGCTCTTGCCATCCCTATAGTGCCTTTTTAGGCGGTGTTCCAAACACCAAATTAACACCATAACAGCTACAAAGCCATCCCTATAGTGCCTTTTTAGGCGGTGTTCCAAACACCAAATTAACATCATAACAGCTACAAACAAATGCAATCTGACGGTCATGTTGCCCAATGCTAGAAGTCTAAATCTCAAAATACACTCGCTCAAAGCACTCCTTAAAATGGAGAACATCGACATTTGTGCTGTAACAGAGACTTGGTTCAAGGCAGCAGAAAGCACCCCTGCACTACCAGGCTATAACTCATTCCACACCTTTCAGCCCCAGAACTTGGACCGAAGCTCCAAAGACGGTGATGTTTCCATATTCATAAAGGATGCGCACACCTCTGGACTGGTAGCCCAACATAACGCATCAGAGATATTTCAGGTGCAGCTAACATTGGGAAAGACAGTGATTCAGGTTGTAGCCTGCTATAGGTCTTCAACTGTGTCCCAAGACTCACACTCCACGTTCCTAAGCACCCTGGAGAATATTAGGGTCCAACCTAACACTCTCATACTGGGCAACTTCTACTACCCCTCCATTAACTAGGAAAACTAACTCATGTACCAATACACTTGCCCAACGTTTCCTGGAATTCATTAATTCCAATGCCCTGGACCAGCTCATTCTTACCCACACTAGAGGTAGCAACATCCTTGACCTGGTCATTACCAACATGGGTGACCGTTGCTCTACCCCAATAGTCAACTCCTCCCTGATTAGATCTGACCACAAACTAATCACCTTGGAAATCCCATAAAGGTAACCACCATGAAAAACTTCTCCAAAGCTAACTCTGGGCTCCTAAAAACAAAGGTGGCTAACTTCACGGCACTCATGCAAATGGAGAATAGTTGCATGACTGCCGAATCATACACCAATGCACTGTACGAACACGTGCACAAATGCATGGATCTCGTCATACCCAATAAAACCAAGATGTTCTCCTCCAAAAAAAGGAAGTCAAACTGGCAGTTCCCTGCCATAAACAAACTCTACAACAGAAGGAGGAAACTGATGCAGAATAAGGTAAAGTCCCAAGACTGGAAAAACTCCCTTATCAGCCTCAACAAAAAGTGAGATCCCCAAAGACAACCACAAGGCCTTTTATAGTTATGTAAAGAATCTCCATGGCAATACCCAGATTTGCTCTGAGCTACTGCACAATGGTACCTCCTATACTGAGCCAACAGATATTACCAAAATGAAAGTAGCTGACTCTAAGTCGGACTGCAGATCAGTCACTAGTGGAGTCCCACAGGGTTCGGTTCTGGATCCTCTCCTGTTTGGTATCTACTTCTCTGAAGTCCAGGCCAACACAAAGGGACTCTAGCTGACAAAGTTCGCAGACAATTGCAAGTTGGGAGCTATTATTAACTCCCCAAGTGATGTTGACATCCTACAGAAAGGCCTCACTGAGTCCGACTGGTGTCAGAACCATGGCCTTAAGCTCAATGCCAAAAAAATGTGTCGTCATCCCCCTTGGGAAAAACCCAGTTCCCTTGAATTACCACATCATTTGTAGTCAACTGAACACAGAAGGCGTTATAAGAGATCTGGGAACACAGGTTAACAGCAACCTCTCTTTTGACCACCACATTGCCACTGTGGTCAGACAGTCCTTCTATGTGGCACATCTCATTACTAAGGGTTTTGCAACCAGGAAGAAAGAGGTCATTGTCTCCCTCTACTCTTCCCTCATTAGGCCAGTCATTGAGTACAATGCTCCATTTGGTATGTAACTCACTAGACACCTGCAACTGGAGAGGCCACAAAAGTACCTCACAAAGAGTTTCCTAGGCCTTAAACATTTGTCCTATATGGACAGACTCAAAAAACTCCCAACTATTCTTTGTCTAATATCGCCTACTTAGAGGCAATCTCTGCTTGACTAACAGAGCCATGTCTGACACAGCTCTGTTAGAAATGCTACATCTTAAGAAATTCCAATCCCTCCACACCACATGCTCCTGAGACCTTAACTTCATTATTACAATCAACAGAACATGCTGGTGAGACAGGTCCATAGACTGCCCATGCTATGGAAGAGACTTCCCATACATGTCAAGCAGAGTACCTCACAGGCCCTCTTCAAGAGAAATCTTGATGAGTGGATGGGAAATAGAAAATTCACCACGGGGATCACTCCAGTGGCTCTACTCGACAGAAGCACTGGGAAATAAGGTTGGGTGGCACAGTGCCAGGGTAATCCTACAGTGTAGGCTTGTAAAGGCTCCAGGGCTATTCGCCTAGTGCACACCTATGAACCTATGAACCTATTACAGGACAGGGGTTAGACAAACTTGTCAAATACATACAAAGTGAAATATGGGGTTTTATTTAAGTGAGATAGGATAGGGAAAAGGGTTATTGAGGAAAGATATGATATAGCGTAACAGTTAAAGTGAAATATCAGGTTTGATGGAAGGAAATATGTTAGTTTTTATAGAAATATGAGATTTTGCACAAGGGTTATAGACATTATAGAGGATGACTTCTAGATGCAGTGCAGATAAGGCCTAGTCAATGACAGTGAAGTAACTGGAATATAAGAGAATTTGGTAGATGAGTGTGTTGATAAGTTAATGTGGAGACATGGTAGCAGTATTTCAGCTTCAGAAGAGAACTTGAAGGATAAATGGGAATAGAAGTAAGCCCTGAAAAAGAGGGAAGTCTCACAAAGGTAAAGTATACATTAGGGGCATGGTGTTTCTCTAAAGTTAGAATGAAAACTGTTAATGTGTGATGTTTATTCACTTAAAATCCTTTGCTTTGTATTTTCTTATAGTTGTGTGGAATGTCATTGATCCACTTCTTATGCCAGCTACAATTCTCATTTAAGTAAATTGCAGACCCACTAGACCCACTAGATCAACATTCAAAATGTTGACTGCAAATGGTCAAAACACACAAAATAAAAAAAAAGAAAGAAAAAGAAAAGGAAACCAATGCTTTATGCAGGTGGCAAACCCACCTGCACCCCATGCCTCCTGCTTCTCATATAGAATATATACCAAATCTGGGATCACACAACAGTGGGGAAAGTGCAAAACCCCACTCACTCACCACTGCCATCTAAAATGCTGTTTTTTTTTTTTTAGTAAGGGTAAATTTCCATATAAAAATGTTCCTAACCAATGTAACCTATATATATATATATATATATATATATATATATATATATATATATATATATATATATATATATATATATATATATATATATATAAACATCCATAATTAAACCACTGCCACACAATCCAGTGACTGTTCCCACATTCATTCCATCTCCATCACTCTTATACTTGGTAAAATCCTTGAAAAAAGTTGTTTACATCCAAATATCCCACTACATCCAGCAGTATCACCTCCTCTCTAGCAAACAACTAGTTGAAGCACTGTGATTGCTGTCTAGACCCTCAGTGATGATATCTTACAAAACAGACAAAAGCAATCACTGGTGCCCTTTTTATTGAGTTCACCAAAGGTTTTAATCATACTGAACACCCCCTGTTCCTCCTAAAACCCCCTCACAGAAATCAGAATCAACAATGACTACTTTCCCTTGTTAAATAAGTTCTTAGAAATAGGCACTTCAACGTTAAAATAGGAGATGACCTTTCTGACTATGGCCAGCTTCTCAAAGGTGTCCCTCAAGGCACCGTCCTTTCTTCCTTAATTTTCTCTGTCTTTATTAATAATCTTTTATAGGACCACCTACAGCTACCTCTACTCCTTCATGCTGATGACATGGTCATCTACAAGTCTAGTCAACTCCACTCCATCATTCAAATGCAGCTCCAGCCTGAACGACTCTTTCATCAACAAAGTCTTCTAAAACCAAAACAGTACTTTTAGGACTCATCAAAGACTTAGCAACTGCCCAAACGGCCTCACCATTTGAGACCTAAACAATCCCATCAATGAAATGGCTTCCTTCTTCAAATATCTAGGTCTCTGGCTTAATCCATCACTCAAATTTCATACATACATAGAAAAAATGTGGTCAAACATTCACTCCCTCCTCTTCTAGACCAAAAAAAAAACTCTCATTTTCTCTGCCCCATGTCAGGTCCAATGCAAGTAAAGGTATACTAGACCAGCTTGAGTATGTGCTTCCCATTGCCTCTTCCACCTCCAAACAAAACTATACCATTCTACAAACAGTTTCTAACTCCATTAGTTCATTATCTCTAATTCCCTTCACTACAGTCATAGATATTGCTTTGATTGATGAATGGGAAACACAGGGCATGTATGAGACAGCGAGCAGGTGCTAATAACCATGATCAGTGCAGCAGACTAATTGTTTGGCAGGTGCAGACTTTTGTGCAGGAAGGTTACTTTCTCTTGCTTTAGTGGGGTTAAACTGTTTGAGCTTTGCAAAACAACTAGCATTTTTAATTATATTGTAACATCTGGATGTAACATCTACTCTGTCTTAGTTAAAGTGGATGCTATTACCAGATGCACTCTGAAAAACTAGTTTAATCATTCTTGTCTATATGATAACCTATTTCCTTTCCATCCTTACTCCCCTATTAACATTTCTTATTATCTAGCATTTCCTTGTGGAGGTGTTTTCTCTTTCTAGCTGGGATTTACATCACTATCCCATTTTCTGTGATACTATAAAGGGACAGCGATAGAGAGAAAGAGAGAGAGAGAGAGAGAGAGAAGATATCTCAGGTTTCATTTACAAGTGTTCCAGGACTTTTTATATGTCCTCTATCATATGGGAGAGCTTGGCTTGCAGGCTCCTCCTTATTTTAGTTAGAAAAATTTCTAGAAATTCATCTTTGGGCACCACTAGGATCAAGCAAGAAGTGCTGAAATCCTAGTGTCATGAAACCTGAGGAAAGAGAATAGAGTGTTAACCACTTAGTCCAACGTCTGCTAGCCAGCTATGTGGGTTTGATAAATTTACTAGACAAGGGCCACCAACATCACAGATGGGTATGAACTGTCTGTTACAGTGGGTAAGAACTGAAGAAATTTTGAAGAAGGTCTTTTGGTCTGGCTTATTTAGACTAGCTCTGTGGGAGTGACACAGATTGAATGTTCAGAGCATTCAAAACAATTGAGGCAGGAGAGTGAATGTGCATCTACTAAGAGGGAAGAATTAAGAACAGTTACAAAAGAGGAAAATGTTTAAGCAAGAAGTGTGTTTATTAGCAGAAAATGTGGTTAGGGAATATCAGAAATGCCTCAAGCATCTGCTTTAATAGTGGCTTTAACATGAGTGCATCGGCAGAGCAGAAGACTGACAGCAATATGGGACTGGTTTGAATTTGGTGGACATGGTTAGAAATTAGCTGCAAAGGTGGGGGTACAGTGGTGATATCAGGTCCCCATTTGAGTACCCATGGACTGCTGATCAGGATGATCTGTGGGGTGGAATTGGCGAGCCATTCAGGAGGTCATTGGCTGTAGGAAGTGTGATACCCTGTGGATGGTTGAGGAGAAAGCACTCTCATGGCTGTCTGGATGATGGCCCCTCTGAATGACACTTGCCATTGAGCAGTGGATACCCAGTATGGGGGAATGAATTAGCTTAAGTCTGATTGGGAAGGTGGTACAGAGTAAAATGTATCCAGAAAAAGCAGAACTAAGGGAGAGAAAGATAGAGAGAGGTTGGTGAAATTGGCCTCTGAATAGGTTTGTAGGGTCTTACTCAACTTACGATCAAGGGAACCCATTGAGAAGCTCAGCCACATCACCCTATACTATTTTATTTTACATTTATATTTTGCATTTGTTGACCGGGAAAGTCCGACTAGGCTCCACAGAGCCTGTTTTCAGCAGAGGCCCGGGGAGAAATGCTCCAGATGCATGTCTTTAGAATGTGGGAGGAAACCGGAGTACCCAGAGGAAACCCATGCAAGTGCAGGGAGAACATGCAAACAAAAATACTTATGGTAGACTAACAATATCTCACATTAAGTAAATTTTCCTGACACATCACATGTGAAAAATTGCAATCACCATCTAGTCTGGATGTTAGGGAAGCCCTTTGCTTTATATGTAAGGGCAGTGTATTCTATAAATGGGTAATATGCTGGGGTAGGATGTTGATGTAGTACTGCAGGTTTAGGTCTTTACAGTGGCTATTTGATTTGCCACTGGTTCTGTTTAGGTGAAAGAGTTCAAAGTGTACTAAATCATTCGTAACATGAAAGACTAAGCAGAGAGCACCCCCCCAGGAATCTATTTGACACTCAGTAGAGAGACCGTTTTTTTTAATCTTTCAGTTCCTAAGAGTACTCAAGTCCAAGATCTCTTTGGCAAGGAAAAGTCAAGGTCTCTTGAGTTGCTTTAGGTGCTGTCACAAGCCTACTGATACATTCAAAAATAGCAAATGGTAAAAGATAAACCGACTGAGTGATGCTCTCTGAAAAGCTTAATAATATCAACAATAATGTGCAGATACACCAGCGGTGACAGTTTACCATAGACAAGTACATCTGTGAGCTAATGAGTGTCATCCTGAAGTGTTAGTTTTCATTTCACTGGTCACCTTTTGCTTACTGTGTGACTCTGAGCAAGATAATCTTGTGGCCACCATTAAGCAATCCCAAAAGAGACATTTATTCTATGATGGGCATGATCAGTGTTCATAAAATAGTTCCTGGATCACCCTTTAGCAAGTCAGTTAATAAGACAGTGTTTCTGGGTCAGCCTTGAAAAGAGGCACTTGTGCCCAGTGTGTTTAACTGAAAGTGTAAGTTCTGAAGAAGAGCAAGCAGTTTGATGGACAAAAATAAAATCTTCTAAACTTCAATGAGAAAATTTTGATTATGATTTGATATATACTACCTCTGTGATTGTGCTCTCATATAACCCCCCTTACTTTGAGGTGCAATAATCACAGATTTAGTTTACATAAACAGCAGGGGTATGGAGCACAGACCCCACATCGGCGGTGCAGGAGTACTTTAAATGTGATTACAAAGAGTTTGAGCATTTGCTGCGTTTACTTAAAGTGATGGTTTACTCTTTGAAGTTTTGAGGGCCAGACTTTCATACGACAGACTTCTGTCATGCAGCTCTTTGAGACAATATACTTAATGGGTCATGGTTTTCATATAGTGGGCAGTATCTTCCTTCTGTCTTCCTTAAGCAGTCTGAATTGTCTGATGCAGTAACCGATACACATTTGATCTAGAAAGCCATTAACTGTGCACCACATGAACCTTGGTAGCTGATGACCATATAAACATGGAAGTCATACTGCATACAGAAATTGTCATGACATGCTTTTAGTCTGAAACTGCTCAGCACTGTTACCATCCTTCTTTTCTGAGTGTCCTATTCCCAGGTCAGAAGTGCAATACCAAATGGAGTCTTTTGATTAAAAACATGTAAAATAACTGCAAACTTATAAAACAAGATGTTGTTTTTGCTTCCCACTTTATCTAAGAAGGCATAGTAAATCATTCAGGGAAGTTCTAATGCCAGGCTATGTCAGCCATCCCTTTTCAGCAGACCTCACTAAGTCAGTGATTACTTAATGTACCATCTCATATGTACTATTGTTCCTTAACAGCTACACTGTAATTTGGTGCAACTACAATAAACTGGGAATATAAAAAGCATCTGACTCATTCATATGTGATAAAAAAACATTGGGTCAGATTAAAACTTTAATATTTCAGGAAAAAGGTCTAGTAAATGCCACATTGCATAATACACTGTTGCATGCCCTTTATTGCTCAGCTAAATACAGCTGACAACATTATACAGTTGAACTTTTTCCTTCATTTGAATTACCTTGACCTAATGTGAGTTGACTGTTATTCATCAAACTTTACTGGATGACGCACAGATCTTTTTAAATGGAACATTAAACCACAATACTAAGAATTATGTTTTCTAGGATTTTAACATTTGTCTCATTCACAGTGGGATCGCCTTTCCATGTCTAGACTCTCTTATTTCAGTTAACCATCTATTAACCCATCAAAATTCTGCTTGGTTGTCCTTTTTTCCAAGAAGCCTCTCTACGGTACTGAAAAGGGGGTGGGCAAGTTATGCAATGTAATATGCACAGCATACGAACTTGGCAGAGACTATATAAAACAGAAAGCAGAGGGATAGGGTTCCTTCATGGACACCACTCAACACAGTGTGCTGCAATACAGTTCTAAGGAGATGGCACTGTTCCACATATTTCATGCTTTGACAGTACTGACACTTCTGGTAATCCAAGGCCTCATGACACTACTGCTGTGCGTCCGCTGTGACTCAGAAAGTAAGAATGGGATCCTCTGCCCTCAGCAGAGTATCTTCCTAAGCATGCAGCTGATGTTCGTTAGCCTTTCCAATCTGTTTAAACTCATGACATAAACTCAGCACTTGTCAGCATGCATATAGGTCAAAAAGTTCAATAGGCGGTTAATGCTGGCAACATTGTAATATACCAAGTGAAAACTTGGTCAAATAATACTGCTAAATGTGCTTAAATTTCACTTTCCTTGTTTCTTGCGTGGGGGAAATAATCATAATGCCAAACAGGTGTGTTTCTGTAAAGCATGTTCAAATGCCAAGAGACCTGCTTAATTCTGTGGGAAAACCCATTGACTGCTGTTTAATCTGTTGACTTGCCATAGCGTCGAGGCATATTGCGGTGTGTCAGATTTCAGTAACCTATTAACCCCTTGAGCTGCTGTACTGATGTGTCAAATTTGAATAATGAGATCAACGCTAATACTTTACTAATGGAGTAGCCAGGGCCTGCCTGATCTAAATACTGCATATCCAGCTGTCCTGCTTAGTTTGCTTTCAGAATCTAATGATTCAAACAAATAAGCACGTGTCATCGATATTTTGTAGTATTTGCAAAGATACTGAGAAAATAAGATTTTCTTTTGTGTAATATGATCAAATAATTCTGCACACTTGCTGTGCCCTTAACAAGAAGAATTTATCATTCATTTCTTGTGAAAAGACATTCTGCTTACATGGTGGAAAAAATTAAAACACTTTAATGACTAATATATATATAAAATACTTGCATTCTTGGCTGAATCCATATGTTACCAGATGGGTAGCAAACTGTCTCACTGATAGAACCCACCTAATTAAAACAGGTGAACCACCTCAAGTAGTAGACCCGTAAAGAGCGGCGTACCCCAGGGATCAGTCTTGAGGCCTCTGTTATTCAGGATATACATCTCTGAGGTGCAGGCCAAAACCAGTGGGCTATGGCTGACCAATTTTACAGATGACTGCAGGCTGGGCACAGTCATTAATTCACCAAGTGAAGTGGACATCCTCAAAGAGGGTCTCTCCTAAACAAATGATTGGTGCCAGAAACATGGCCTCAAGCTGAATGCCAAAAAAATGCATTATCATCCCCTTTGGGGAGAGTGACATCCCCATATAATATCACATTAATAACATCCTAAGTACACAATAAGTAGTGAGGGATTTGGGCACCCAGGTTGATAGCAACCTGACGTTTGACCACCACGTTGCTTCCGTTGTACTGAAAGCTTTCTACATGGCCCACCTCATAAGTAAAAGTATTTCATCCAGGGACAAAGAGGTCATAAAATCCCTGTTTTCTTCCCTTATAAGGCCAGTTATTGAGTACAATGCCCCCTTCAGTATGTACCTCGCAAAGCACATGCAGCAGCTGGAGAGACCACAGAGATTCCTCACCAGGAAAATCCAGGGCCTGAAGCACCAACCCTACACAGATAGGCTAAAAGCCCTGTCCCTGTACTCAGTTTCATACAGACTCCTCAGAGGTAAGCTCTGTCTGGCATACAAAGCAATCTCAGACCTCGCCTTGATGGAACTACTGCATATCCGCAAGTCAAGCTCCACTCGAGCAACCCATATGCGCAACCTCAACCTGGTCCATGATATCAAAAGGACTTGTTGGCAGGACAGATTTGTATCCCAGAGACTCCCCATCTGTGAAATAGACTCCCTCTCATTATCCCTTTTTAAGCGAAACCTGGATAACTGAATGGGAAACAAAAAATACATCCCTGGGATTCCACCTGTGTCCCTGCTGGACAAGGCTCTGGGTGCTGATTTGTCTAAACATGAGCTATACTCTTGGCTAGGATTATAAGGGCATCAGGGCCAATAGCCTAGTAACCTCCTATGATCCTATGAACTGCAAATCTTTTACTTGTTGCAGTGCATTATTACCAATCAGAATCAATGTTTTCCTCTTTCCGCAGGTGTTTTTTCTAGTAAGTCCTCAGGCCAGAACAACTTCTACTCATGCATACTGAACAGAACAGGACAGGACAGGACAGGACAGGAAAGGAAAGGAAAGCACTGACCACTGAGCTTGTCTGGGGAGTTGACCCAAGGACCCATTTCATTGCTATACAGTTGTCACTGCTATTGGTCCAACAAGGAAGCTGTGGATAGCTACCTGGTTTCAATGAAGTGCATGTTCTCCTTTCATCTAGGAGACCATCATGATAATGATGTTGAGCATGCAAGCATGTTCAATTATTAAAACCAAAAAACACCAAAGCACACAGGAATCCAGTAACCACAGCTCCACGAAGAGAATAAGGCAGCAACATTTAATCTTGTTTTAACGTTTCAAACAAAACAACCGCGTTTTTGTCCACCTACATACAGGACTTCATCAGAAATACAATACAAACCAAATTCCCTCCTTTTATACTACTTCCTATAACATTAAATCACTTGAAATCCCTTTAATATAAATTAACTAATTAGTAACTAAGCAACCATAATTATCTAAAATTCAAGTTACAAGAAAACTATAGTAATGAATATTAGTATGAAATTTGATATAAATTCACAACACTACATAAAAAATGTCAAAAAGGAATGCATTTTTCAACCCATTTAAAAACACACTAGCGTGCAAAACAATGTTAACATTCTAACTATATACATACAATAAGTTAAAAGTAAAATGTAAAATGCTATAAATATAATGGATATGGTATGCAATACTAAACAATACTACCATCTCCTGGTTTTGTAAGCACAATACAACTAAACAAATTTCAACCAAATCTTGTTTTAGCAGAAGCCAACATTTTTTTAAAAAAGGAACCAGTTATAGTTTAGCAGACTTGAGTTTAAGAACTGGGGCCAATGAGACATGATCATTGAGTCCTGGTAGCCTATTGGCTTCTAATTTGAGTTACCAAAATAGCTCCCTAAACTCAATAGTTGTCTCCCAGGGACCCCCTCTAGGGTCCAATTCCACTTTTTCAATGATAAAAAAAACAAAAACTGCATCAGTGCAATACGTATTATGTTTGTAGATGGCATTATTAATGTCCTGCTTCTTAATATCATTAAGGTGTTCAGATATACACCTCTTAAATTTCCTATTTGCCTTTCCTATATAGAAACACCCACATATTTTACAAATAGCAATGTATACGACCCCAATAGTATCACAGTTACAGTGTGTGTTAGTCTCTACCTTCTCATTCCTATACTTTAAACTCACACCATTTCCCTGAAGTACATAAGGCCACTGTGTGCAAGAACCACACTTGTATGTGCCCTTCCTTTGCCTGCCCTGTTTTGTTTTATGATTTTCTAACATTTCCTTAATATTCTTGCCCTTCCTGTAAGTGAATTTCAGGGGGTTCTTAAATAGTTGCTCTAAGTCTGAATAGTTACCAAACCTCTCCCAGTTCTTGGAAACAATGTCCCTAATATAATGAACATTACTACTAAAATTCAAGGCAAAATTACTGCTCCAATTAATTTCAGTAGAAAAGTTGTTGGCTTCCTGACCCACTACCAACTCGGGAACCCCTAAAATAGGGCTAAATCTACCTCTCCTTCTTAATTTCATTCTCAATTTCTTCCACTAAACCCAAAGGATACTTCCTTTCTAAAAACATCGTTGTCAGTTTTATTATTTACTATGGTATAATCCTCGTCTAAAGAAGTCATTCTGCAACTCCTAACGAATTGCCTTTTTATAATTCCCCTCTTTTGACTAAAAGGGTGGGCACTAGTAAAAAACAAATAGGAGTTCATTTGCAGTGGCTCTCCCTGAAAAGCTTAAAAATAAACCGACTGAGTGAGCGCTCTCTGGAAAAGCTTACCAATAATATCAACAATAATGCAGATACACCAGCTGTGACAGTTTACCATAGATTAAGTACATCTGTGAGCTAATGAGGTCATCCTGAAGTGTTAGTTTTCATTTCACTGGTCACCTTTTGCTTACTGTGTGACTCTTGAGCAAGATAATCTTGTGGCCACCTGTTATTATTAGCAATCCCAAAAGAGACATTTATTCTATGATGGGCATGATCAGTGTTCATAAAATAGTTCCTGGATCACCTTAGCAAGTCAGTTAATAAGACAGTGTTTCTGGGTCAGCTTCTTGAAAAGAGGCACTTTGTGCCCAGTGTGTTTAACTGAAAGTGTAAGTTCTGGAAGAAGAGCAAGAAGTTTTGATTGGACAAAAATAAAATCTTCTAAACTTCAATGAGAGAAAAATTTTCTTGATTATGATTTGATATATACTACCTTCTGTGGATTGTGCTCTCAGTATAACCCCCTACTTTGAGGTGCAATAATCACAGATTTAGTTTACATAAACAGCAGGGGTATGGAGCACAGACCTCTACATCGTTATGTGCAGGAGTACTTTAAATGTGATTACAAAGAGTTTGGAGACATTTAAGGCAAGCATTTAAAGTGATGGTTTACTCTTTGAAGTTTTGAGGGCTAGACTTTCATAATGACAGACTTCTGTCATGCAAAGCTCTTTGAGACAATATACTGTAATGGGTCATGGTTTTCTATATAGTGGGCAGTATCTTCCTCTCTGTCTTCCTTAAGCAGTCTGAATTGTCTGATGCAGTAACCGATAAGCACACATTTGATCTAGAAAGCCATTAACTGGGTGCACCACATGGCGAAAATCCTTGGTAGCGCTGATGACCATAGCAACATGGAAGTCATACTGCATGCCACAGAAATTAAGTCATGTACATGCTTTTAGTCTGAAATGCTCAGCACTGTGCCAATATCCTTCTTTTCTGAGTGTCCTATTCCCAGGTCAGAAGTGCAATACCAAATGGAGTCTTTTGATTAAAAACATGTAAAATAACTGCAAACTTATAAAACAAGATGTTGTTTTTGCTTCCCACTTTATCTAAGAAGGCATTAGTAAATCATCTTCAGGGAAGTTCTAATGCCAGGCTATGTCAGCCATCCCTTTCAGCAGACCTCACTAAGTCAGTGATTACTTAATGTACCATCTCATATGTACTATTGTTCCTTAACAGCTACACTTGTAATTCTGCGCAGTAACTACAATAAACTGGGAATATAAAAAGTTATCTGGACTTCCATTCATATGTGATAAAAAACATTGGGTCAGATTAAAACTTTTAATATCGTCAGGAAAAGGTCTTCAGTAAATGCCACATTGCATACAATACACTGTTGTGCATGCCCTTTATTGCTCAGCTAAATACAGCTGACAACATTATACAGTTGAACTTTTTCCTTCATTTTGAATTCGCCTTGACCTAATGTGAGTTGACTGTTATTCATCAAACTTTACTGGATGACGACAGATCTTTTAAATGGAACATTAAACCACAATACTAAGAATTATGTTTTCTAGGATTTTAACATTTGTCCTCATTCACAGTGGGATCGCCTCTTCCATGTCTAGACTCTCTTATTTCCAGCGTTGCTAATCCATCTATTAACCCATCAAAATTCTGCTTGCTTGTCCTTTTTTTCCAAGAAGTTTCTATTGGTACTGAAAAGGGGTGGGCAAGTTATGCAATGTAATATGCACAGCATACGAACTTGGCAGAGACTATATAAAACAGAAAGCAGAGGGATAGGGTTCCTTTCCATGGACACCACTCAAATACAGTGTGCTGCAAGGTTACAGTTCTAAGGAGATGGCACTGTTCCACATATTTCATGCTTTGACAGTACTGACACTTCTGGTAATCCAAGGCCTCATGACACTACTGCTAAAAGTGCGTCCGCTGTCACCAGAAAGTAAGAATGGGATCCTCTTCTGCCTCAGCAGAGTATCTTCCTAAGCATGCAGCTGATGTCTGCTCGCCATTTTCCAATCTGTTTAAACTTCATGACATAAACTCAACACTTGTCAAAAGCATGCATATAGGTCAAAAGTTCAATAGGGCGGTTAATGCTGGCAAATATTGTAATATACTCAAGTGAAAAACTTGGTCAAATAATACTGCTAAATGTGCTTTAAATTTCACTTTCCTTGTTTCTTGCGTGTGGGGAAATAATCATAATGCCAAAACAGGTGTGTTTTCAAAGCATGTTCAAATGCCAAGAGACCTGCTTTAATTCTGTGGGAAAACCCATTGACTTGCTGTTTAATCTGTTGGACTTGCCATAGCGTCGAGGCATATTGCGGTGTGTCAGATTTCAGTAACCTATTAACCCCTTGAGCTGCTGTACTGATGTGTCAAATTTGAATAATGAGATCAACACTAATACTTTACTAATGGAGTAGCCAGGGCCTGCCTGATCTAAATACTGCATATCCAGCTGTCCTGCTTAGTTTGCTTTCAGAATCTAATGATTCAAACAAATAAGCACGGTCATCGATATTTTGTAGTATTTGTTAAAGATACTGAGAAAATAAGATTTTCTTTTTTGTGTAATATGCTCAAATAATTCTGCACACTTGCTGTGCCCTTAACAAGAAGAATTTATCATTAATTTCTTGTGAAAAGACATTCTGCTTACATGGTGGAAAAAATTAAAACACTTTAATGACTAATATATATATAAAATACTTGCATTCTTGGCTGAATCCACATGTTACCAGATGGGTAGCAAACTGTCTCACTGATAGAACCCACCTAATTAAAATAGGGGAACCACCTCAAGTAGTAGACCCGTGAAGGCTGTATGCACCCCAGGGATCAGTCTTGAGGCCTCTCTGTTATTCAGGATATACATCTCTGAGGTGCAGGCCAAAACCAGTGGGCTATGGCTGACCAATTTTACAGATGACTGCAGGCTGGGCGCAGTCATCAATTCACCAAGTGAAGTGGACATCCTCAAAGAGGGTCTCTCCCAAACAAATGATTGGTGCCAGAAACATGGCCTCAAGCTGAATGCCAAAAAAATGCATTATCATCCCCTTTGGGGAGAGTGACATCCCCATATAATATCACATTAATAACATCCTAAGTACACAATCAGTAGTGAGGGATTTGGGCACCCAGGTTGATAGCAACCTGACTTTTGACCACCAACACATTGCTTCCGTTGTACTGAAAGCTTTCTACATGGCCCACCTCATAAGTAAAAGTATTTCATCCAGGGACAAAGAGGTCGTAAAATCCCTGTTTTCTTCCCTTATAAGGCCATTTATTGAGTACAATGCCCCCTTCAGTATGTACCTCGCAAAGCACATGCAGCAGCTGGAGAGACCACAGAGATTCCTCATCAGGAAAATCCAGGGCCTGAAGCACCAACCCTACACAGATAGGCTAAAAGCCCTGTCCCTGTACTCAGTTTCATACAGACTCCTCAGAGGTGAGCTCTGTCTGGCATACAAAGCAATCTCAGACCTCGCCTTGATGGAACTACTGCATATCCGCAAGTCAAGCTCCACTCGAGCAACCCATATGCGCGACCTCAACCTGGTCCGTGATATCAATAGGACTTGTTGGCAGGATAGATTTGTATCCCAGAGACTCCCCCATCTGTGAAATAGACTCCCTCTCATTATCCCTTTTTAAGCGAAACCTGGATAACTGAATGGGAAACAAAAAATACACCCCTGGGATTCCACCTGTGTCCCTGCTGCACTAGTGTGTTTTAAATGGGTTGAAAAATACATTCCTTTTTGACATTTTTTTATGTAGTATTGTGAATTTATATCAAATTTTTATACTAATATTCATTACTATAGTTTGCTTGTAACTTGAGTTTTAGATAATTATGGTTGCTTAGTTACTAATTAGTTCATTTATATTAAAGGGATTTCAAGTGATTAAATGTTATAGGAAGTAGTATAAAAGGAGGGAATTTGTTTTTTATTGTATTTCTGATGAAGTCCTGTATGTAGGTAGATGAAAATGCGGTTGTTTTGTTTGAAGCGTTAAAACAAGATTACATTTTGCTGCCTTATTCAGTTCGTGGAGCTGTGGTTATTGGATTCCTGTGTGCTTTTGGTGTTTTTTGGTTATTGTGACTTTCAAGGCACTATTTCCTCCTTGTTTTTGAGGTTCATGTTCAATTATTGATATGATGCTAGATTAATATTTGTACAGGATCCTTATGTGCACAAAATCACCATCATAGTGGTTTCTCCGTTGAAAGGAGAATATGCAACCTTTTTCCTCATTCAAGCTACTGTATATGGCACAGAATTCTTTTCTAGTGGACTTCAACCTATGCATTCTTTTTTTCAGAGCAAGGAGTATTTCAGTAGAAAATGAGCCCAAAAAGGAAATGTTCCATCTCATGAAGGAAGGCCGGGTAAAAATGTATAAAGTGATCCACATGCCTACCTTCTCACCAACAGGTTTTCTTCTGGGTTTGTGTCTTCTTTCAGCACTAATCTTATTTTTGCTGATGTGACCACAGTGGCTTGAAAATCCTGCTAGAAATATTAGCATGAATTTCATTCTTATAGCATATAACATTTTTTTTCCAATATGGAGCATTCCATTAATTTTACTCATGTTAATCAACACCTGGAACTTGAAGACATCTGTGCTTGTACTGCTACTGTCTTTTTAATTTCTCTATGTATTTTGGGTTTCTAATACCATGACAGGAATGGACCCCATTCCTAAGTCAAAGTATGACCGAAGTTCATGGAATTAGTATTGTTTCAATCTTTGATGTCAGCCAGAAGTGCTCTTCACAGCACCCACAATGTACCCAGTAACAACTCTTTCCGCCATGCTAATGATCCTGCTGAAATTCTGGGGGTCTTCAATGGAATGCTCAGAATAATGAGACTCGCACAGCAAATATGGACAGTATGTACAAATTCAAAGGTTACAGTATCTCAATCTCTCCCATATTAATGGGTGCAGGGGTTGAAACCCCTGAAAAATGCTTTTATGGTATTACAAGAGTTTTAAGATTTGCTGTATCTATCTGACAATTACAGCCTGTTCTTCATTGTTCTGTAAATCATAATTATGGGTCTTGCACATCTGATAGTGAGCCATGTAACATACCTTTGTACACTTTATTTTTGCTGTGATGGTTTGGATCATGGTTGAAATGAGCTCCTCGGATCAGTCAACCTAACCAATTAACAGACACATAAATAGTAAATAAATAAATAGAAGAACCCCTGTGAACTTGAGTGCTTACAATGGATGATGTCTATGCATTTTGATGTACATATTTCTATTATTTTGTCTTTGTAGCCTACTGATATGCTGTGTGTAATACTGTACAAAATCAATACCTTTCTGTAGTCACCTGGCTAGCATGCCTGGGTCATTCCTACAATGTGATCATTCGCGCAGTGCATCTGCACTACTTATTCACCACACGGATAAGCAAGCAATTATATAAGAAATGCACTTTTCCAGTGAAGCTTTGCACTTAAAGTCAAACATACTAGTTCTTTTCTAAACTCACATATTTCTTTTTTATTGTTAGTATTATTAACTGCCTGGAAAACTGCCCATTCTAAAATAGGGATTTACACCTTCTTTTCTTCCCAGATTAATCCATACATTATATAGTTAGATTCCCTATTAAACTCTCGAAGGTCCACTCACCCAAATATGGAAACGTTGCCACGTATACGTCAAAATGCAAAAACACCGATCATCCTTAAGCGCGAAATCCGAAATGTCGAATCATCATGGTTGGCTCTTCTGCGGTATAGCTCCGTAAGGTAAGTGTGTGATACTTACGGACCTTAAAGTTAGGGTGCGGGTTAAGGTAAGTGTATAGATAGTAATAGTGTGCGATAGTTACAGACCTTAGGGTTAGGTTGCGGGTTAAGGTAAGTGCATAGACAGTAATGTATGTAAGGTTTAGTGTAGGATTAGAAGTAGGGTTTTGGTTAGTGTATGTATGTGGTTTATGTATTTTGTTTGGGTAGGTAGTATGTAGCGCGCGGTGGGGTTGGACAACTATGACGGTTCAAGATTTTGAATTTCGTGGTTTAGGGTGTTCGGTGTATTCGCGGTTCAGGTAATATGTGTCGATGATTCCGTATTCGCTGTTTAGGACTTTTGCGGTTATAATATAGACCCATATAATTGTTCAATAGCAGTCTGAGGCTTCATCCAAGCACGAAATGCATTTGCTTTGGAAACCTTGTCATATTCATCTGCTTAATGTCTGCTTGTCATCATTACTGAGTCAGACCTAAGGGGTGTCCTTACAACAAATAACTAAATAAAGACACATCAGAATAAATGAGAAATGGCTTTCTGTTCATTGCTGTCTGGACTGTACAGAAACGTGTGCCTAGATGGGCCTGCATACACATTACAATCACAAATACAGACTAGTGCCTGCATATGCTGCACCTCCTCCAACCTTCCTATGTCCAGGGGAGTAAGAATATATTACTCAGTGGCAGTATACTGTGCGTATTACATATGTTCATGGTTATGATGTACCACACTAGCTGCCCTTGTGGGTCATTTTAAACCTAGCCAGTTTCCCATTTGGTGTTACACTGGGCTTACCCATTCTATGATTGATAATTATATATTACACAATTAAGAATAACTGAGATCATACCATAGATCATTTTAGGGGAGCCATGCATGGGATAAAGCATTTATGAGATGCTTCTGTCCATTAGACGTACAGGAGGCAGTCCAGGGGTAAATTTTCTGTTTCCCATTCATAGATCCAAGTCTCTAAAGTCAAGGCCAATGTCAGTGGTCTCTGGCTGACTAAATTTGCAGATGATTGCAAACTAGAAGCTCTCACTGAATCCCACAATGACACAAATGTTCCCCAGGAAGGGCTGACACAGACAGACAACTGGTGTCAGAGTCATGGACTAAAACTAAGGGCCAAAAATGCATAATAGTATCTTTCAGGATGTCATCCATCCCTGCTAACTATCATAACAACACAGCCCTTAGTGCTGACTCAGTAGTCAGGGACTTAGGGACACACATAGACAGTAATCTACCTTTTGACTATCACGTCTACAGTAGTGAAGAAATTATTCTATGTTGCACAAGTTATAAACAAAGGTATGGTATCTAGGTCCAGTGAAGTCATTGTTCCAATGTATTCAGCATTCATCAGACCTGTCACTCAGTATAGTGCCCCTTTTGGTATGTACCTAACCAGGCATATCCAATAGAATGTCCACAGAGGTTCCTCACTAAAAGAATACAGGGGAGATCTATGCCTGGCATACAGGGCATTGTTAGGCCCCATTCTGATGGACCTCCCACATATCACCAAAACAAACAGCACCAGAATTACCTGTTCTAAAGACTTGAACTTTGCCTGTGATATAAATAGGACCTACTGGAGGACAGTTATGTATCCCAGAGACTACCCCGGCTCTGGAGCAGGCTCCCCATCCATGTGAAGCAGAGTTCCTCCCTAACCCAATTCAAGTGCAACTTCGACAATTGGATGGGGAACAGGAAATTCATCCCTCGCTTGGAACCTATGTCTCTAATGGACATAGGCAACCTGTAAATGGTTTATCTCCCAGGCCCCTGCTCGTAAATGTTTCATCTCCCAGGCCCCTGCTTACACTTATCAAGGATTTTAGAACTTATCAGGAATTTGGAATGCATGGCTAGGCTTCAAAAGGCCTTTGTGGTCATTCACCTATTAAATACCAATGAACTTATGGACAAGGATTAGCTCTGTTACATTGATGGGGAATCTGTTCCACAGTAATGGTATCCTCTGCGAGATAAACCTGTCCCTTCAAACAGTTCTGTTGATGTGGCAGAAGAGATTTAGATCCCTAAACTGAGTATTTCTAATTCCATCTGACTTGCTGATGTACAGTAAATCCATCAGTACTGAGCTGGAGGATACCTCGTTTGAAAAGTCACAGGTAACTCTAAGCAGTCTATAGGATACCAAGTACAGTTACAGGGATTTGAGTTGGTCTATACAGGATATATTGTTTAGATCTTGTATCCTCTTAGTAAAGTATCTCTGTGGATATTTCAGTTGTTTGAGTCTAGACAGATATATGCCAAATGGAGCATTATACTTAATGAACAGCTTAACAAGGGCTGAGTAAAGGGGGACAATGGCATCCCTAGACTTAGACACAATCCTTTTGTTTATAAGCAGTACAATACAGAAGGACTTTATTATGACAAAGGACATATGTTGGTCAAAAGTTAGGTCACTGTCCACATAAGTTCCCAAATCCCAAACAACTGGGTCAGCTCTTAAGGGCACATTATCAGTGTGATAGTTCTCCAGAGTAGATCCCAAAGGACATGATAATGCATCTTTTTGGCACTTACTTTCAGGGCATGATTTTGGCACCAGTTATTTATTTGGGAGAAACCTTCTTGCTGGATGGCTTAATCATTTGGGGATTCAGTTACTGCTCCTAGCTTGCAGTCATCGGCAAACTTAGTCAGCCGGGCCCCTTTGGTATTGGCTTTTACTTCAGTGAAGTAGATTTCAAACAGGAGAAATCTCATAAATACACACTGCATTATATATTGTTTAAAAGAAAAACTCTTGGATTTACAACATAGTTTTTCACATGACTGATATATGTATACACATATCATTTACGTAACTGCCACAAAAACATACCATGCACATACGTATATATATGGGTTCCGCTGGTTCAGTTGACATCTGTTTAATAAACTGCATTTAATCGACTATACAGATAGTCAACCGATGTGTGAGATACTTAGCAGGGGGTGTGAGGGTTGCAGCCTTCCACATGGGGTATGTTTATGTTTTTTTTTTTTAAGTAATATTTGCTTGCACCAAGAAGTGCATATGTACTGGGAGGTCAACGTTTCCATTTTCAGTGTAGAGTGGCTTACCTTCAAGATGTTAACATTTGTGTTAGTCAACCAACTGAAAGTAAATATATATATATATATATATATATATATATATATATATATATATATATATATATACATATATATATATATATATATGGATCTACCTGACAACATCGACACTTCAGAACACCGACAACGACTTCACCGACGCCAGAAGATCGACAAGTCAGAAGACCGACGGAGGAAAACACCGACGCTGAGAACACTAAGATGGGGAAAGGAAGTGTAAGTATGGGGTAGTGACGGACGTTAGGGTGCGAGTAAGGTAAGTGTGCGATGTTGACGCTCTGTAGGGATAGGGGTGGGATAAGTGAGTTAGGGTTAGGGCGCGGGTTAGGTAAGGGTGCGAGTAAGGTAAGTGTGCGATGTTGACGGTCTGTAGGGATGGGATAAGTGAGTTAGGGTTAGGGCGCGGGTTAGGTAAGGGTGCAGTAGTGATATTTTGGGTTAGGGGCGGGTTAAGTGAGTTAGGTTAGGCGGGTTAGGTGAGTCTGCGATAGTGACGGACCTTAGGGTTAGGGTTTCGGTTAGGGTTGTAGATAGTTGTGTATGTAAGGGTTAGTGTTGGATTGTAAGGATTTTGGTGTGCTTGTGTTGTGTGTGTGGGTTTTGGACAGGGGATTTGTTTTGTTTGTTGTTATGATGTGTCGAGTGTATGAGGTGTCGTGTTTGTGAACTGTCGATTATGTGGTGTCGGTGAAGTCGTTGTCGGTGTTCTGAAGTGTCGATGTTGTCAGGTAGATCCATATATATATATATATATATATATATATATACACACACACACACACACACACACACACACACACACACACACACACACACACACACACACATATGGAGAAAGAGAGAGAGAGAGAAAGTGTATAAAAGTATAATAATTACATTATTTATATAGTAAAAGCAAACAACATTTCAAAGTATCACCCTGAAAGAACAATATCATTCGGTTACCTACACTGTTCAGTTAATATTTATTAGTAATGCTATAAAAATTACCCTGAAATGGCATTAGCATACTTTTGCATTCAAAGCTGTTGAAGGGATTTCGTGCATCAAGAGAAAGGTCTTAGGAGCTCAGCTGAGCTTCAGTTACTGCCAGACACGTAGGGTAGCATCTTGTAGTTGGATTATTGGCCTGTTTAAGTACATTTAGCAAAGCAAATATATGGCAGTTACTTTTATTCCTGACTTGGTTGCAGTAGTGTAGTTATTTGGCTTCAAGGTACTATCATTAAGGGTCTTAAGCAAGGAAAAAATGATCTGAAGCGATCATTGTCCGTTTAGAAGTTTTTGTGTAGTCATTCATTCTAGTCATCAATCTGTCAGTAATCACAGTGTGGTCAACTTGGTTATCTATATTTCTGGAGGTATCCTGATCATCCATCAGTTTATCCATCTGTGGCTGTAACCCTGGTCTTGGCTATTCATCAGTCTATGGCTGAATGTATGGTCATCCCTACTTCTACAAGTGTTAACATGGTTGTCATTCCACTTGCATGTAGTAGATGTCCAGTTGTCCATTTTTCTAGAATAAGTAGCATGGTCAGTCTTCCAACTATGTTGGGTACTTTTGGTCATCCACACATCTGGCTCTCTACATCTTTATGGATCAATGTTAATGCATTAAGGTTTGTCTTAATGTTATTCATAATGACAGTAACTTTTGCAATTTTCAGTGTATGCATTATTTTTTGTAATATTCTTCTACACCTATATTACTGATCCCTTCTGGAATCATGATCTTGGTAATATTAGAGCTATGCTGTTTGAAACTGTGTGCTCCATGCATCCTGCTCAAACTGTTAGTTCAAGGATCACTGAGAAAGCCAAAAGGGACAAAGGTGCAAAATCAGGGCAGATTTTAAATATTGCTATTATGTACTTAGAAAGTTATTAAAATAACATTTTGTATTAGCATACATGTTCTAAAGTATATGACATCTGAAATTCAGATGTCTGAGTGGTACAGCCAAACAAAAAGCAGTCCAAAATATGATCCCTAGGATGGATCAGCTAAAGAATTAGATAACATTACCTGGATAACATAGATACCAAGATTGATTCCTGGCGTCTAGTTTGGGTATGGTGTACACCAGCAAGTAAATAGTGGCTGGGTGATCCATGTATCCCAGCTTGGCTCAGTTCAGGAAAGCTATGCATGGCTATCATGGGGCTCACTACCTGTATCACTTGCAAGGTGAATGGTTTGGGCCAGGTACAGTGACAGTCAACTGCCAGGAGCAGGACAGATTAATATGGAATAGACTTGGACAACAGAAGCTGACTCTTGAGATGTGGAATGTCACCATCTTGCTGAGGAAGAAGCTGGATATTGTGCAGGAGGTTAAAAAATGCAGCTTGACTTAGTCTTACTTCACACAGCATTAAACCTGGAGATACATTTCTCAAGTGAGGTGGTCTCTTTGGGTTTGACCCTTAGAAGATCCATGGTTGGCGGATACTTATAATTACTAGGCTGTATACTAGTCTGAGTTTGTGTCAGTAGATGAAAAAGTCATCTCAATGTGGCTGAACTGCAGAAAAGAAAACAACTCTTTGTGGTTTATGCATGTTCATCTAATAGTTATTCAGAGTATTCAGTCATTTTAGAGACTGCAAATGTGGTATTTGATAGGTTACCAAAAACCAAGTGTGTAACCCTCCAGTGGCAATAAAACGAAAAGCAGAGATCCAAAGGAACTTCAAATAAAGAGCATTCATAAAATATAATCAAGTTTATTCCAACGAGTGCGCCAAAGGCTTCTTCAGACTCTTAAAACAATGAATAAAACTGTGTGAATCATTTTTAAAAAGATCCTTACGTTTTCTATTGGATGATACAACTTAATTTGTCACATGTTATCCTGTCTTAAAAAGACAGAAACTAAGAAAGGTTAACATCAATGAATGCAACATTTTTTAAAAGGGATGCTTTCATCAAAACACACATTCAAAGAACAGAGTGTCCATGCAAATATCTAAAAAAAATTTTTTACATACACCCTGATGCATTCTAAAATATATATAGATCGTAGTGCTTGATCACATACCATTGCTACATTCATTAGAAAACTGTTACTCCATTCATTAACAATCCAAACATTTTTCTCCTCATGGTTTTATAAATATTAAAATCAACGGATAAACAACGTTCATCATCGCATTTCAATCTGTAGCAACTGTGCTAAGATATATAAAAGTTGTGTTCCCAAAGCTTCATTATAAATATCAAGTGTATAACATAAAATAATGAAAACGCTGACCAGAAAATGTAAGCGTACCTTTCATTAAAATAACATAGCGAATATAAAGTACTTCGTGAAGTCCCTCAGCAAGGAGTCAGACCAAATCGTGGCTATGAAAGACTATTCTCCAAGAAAAAAACACGAAATGGAACCTCTTATATTCCATTCAAAACCAACTGTTTGTAAAATGCATGAAGCCATTGCTGCAGGAACTGTATATACCATTGTGTACAACCTAACTTCATACGCAAAGGTAAATCAACGTACAGCAAGCACGTTATACGCATGTATGTAAAAAACAACAAAAAAACACAGTGTTTAAACTTCCAAGAAGTAAAATTAAACCTGTACTCATGCTGTAATGCGCACAACGTAAACAGCATACATATGCACGATTATGTCCTTAAAAGCATATAACGGTCACAAAACTGGTCGGAAGACCGTAATAAATAAACATTGACATTTTAAAGCTTGGAAATAGTTCTAAGATAGCACTTATACAATAATACCCAAGTATAAAGCTCCAGAGATGTTATAATAGCTTAAAAATGGCACATAAAAAGCAAGCATATATAATAAGTCCTAAAAGTAAAACTCCAGTGATGATAGGATCCCTAACTAATAAACAAGTAACTAACTCCATATATATTGTGTGTATATATAGTGGGTGTTAAGGTCTGATAGGTCACCAGGGCTAAATGAGAAAGTGCAACTTAAACCCTTTTTAAGAAGTAGAAGACTACGAAGATGATTTAACCTACTTTTACCCACATAGTGCAGTAAAGAAACTTGATCTATGTTTTGATGTCTTATTAACCCTTAAAGCAAATCAGTGTAGAGGCTAATCTTTGCAGACTGTATATAACCTATTTTAAATCAATTATACAGTATTAGTGTTTTGAGCTATACAGCTACAAGTAATTTTGTTCTTAGTTTCAATCACTAGGAACTGATGGACTTTTTGAGTTGCTTTGTACTTTTGTCATAGCCTTACATTAGAGCCCAAGCCCCACATATCAGTATGATTTTCCACCCACATATTAGCGGTTCATGGGCACAGCTTTACATGCATATATGTGTGAATATATTTGGATATACATGTGCATGTATATGTATACACATGTATATGTATACACATGTATATATTTGTTTCATTGATGTATACTTAACACCCACTATATATACACACAATATATATGGAGTTAGTTACTTGTTTATTAGTTAGGGATCCTATCATCACTGGAGTTTTACTTTTAGGACTTATTATATATGCTTGCTTTTTATGTGCCATTTTTAAGCTATTATAACATCTCTGGAGCTTTATACTTGGGTATTATTGTATAAGTGCTATCTTAGAACTATTTCCAAGCTTTAAAATGTCAATGTTTATTTATTACGGTCTCCATCCTATTATCTATCTGTTTTTATCTTTTTATTAATATTGCATTACCTGTCATTCTATGCGAACAATTTAATAAGTCTTCCGACCAGTTTTGTGACCGTTATATGCTTTTAAGGACATAATCGTGCATATGTATGCTGTTTACGCTAAAGATTACAGCATGAGTACAGGTTTAATTTTACTTCTTGGAAGTTTAAACACTGTGTTTTTTTGTTGTTTTTTACATACACGCGTATAACGTGCTTGCTGTACGTTGATTTACCTTTGCGTATGAAGTTAGGTTGTACACAATGGTATATACAGTTCCTGCAGCAATGGCTTCATGCATTTTACAAACAGTTGGTTTTGAATGGAATATAAGAGGTTCCATTTCGTGTTTTTTTCTTGGAGAATAGTCTTTCATAGCCACGATTTGGTCTGACTCCTTGCTGAGGGACTTCACGAAGTACTTTATATTCGCTATGTTATTTTAATGAAAGGTACGCTTACATTTTCTGGTCAGCGTTTTCATTATTTTATGTTATACACTTGATATTTATAATGAAGCTTTGGGAACACAACTTTTATATATCTTAGCACAGTTGCTACAGATTGAAATGCGATGATGAACGTTGTTTATCCGTTGATTTTAATATTTATAAAACCATGAGGAGAAAAATGTTTGGATTGTTAATGAATGGAGTAACAGTTTTCTAATGAATGTAGCAATGGTATGTGATCAAGCACTACGATCTATATATATTTTAGAATGCATCAGGGTGTATGTAAAAAATTTTTTTTAGATATTTGCATGGACACTCTGTTCTTTGAATGTGTGTTTTGATGAAAGCATCCCTTTTAAAAAATGTTGCATTCATTGATGTTAACCTTTCTTAGTTTCTGTCTTTTTAAGACAGGATAACATGTGACAAATTAAGTTGTATCATCCAATAGAAAACTTAAGGATCTTTTTAAAAATGATTCACACAGTTTTATTCATTGTTTTAAGAGTCTGAAGAAGCCTTTGGCGAAAGCGCTTACTCGTTGGAATAAACTTGATTATATTTTATGAATGCTCTTTATTTGAAGTTCCTTTGGATCTCTGCTTTTCGTTTTATTGCCACTGGAGGGTTACACACTTGGTTTTTGGATTGCTCTTATCTCATGTATATGTGAGTCTCCTGCCTCAACTGATAGCAGTACTGCATTTGGCTTTTTGTATTTGATAGGTTACTACACATTGTCTGTAATTCTGGGAGACTTCATTGCTTACATGGTGAATTATTAAGATATACTGGTGCAGTGACTTGGAGGGATTGTTTACCAAATCTGAAGCCAAGTGAAGAATTGATATTCAATGTCTGTGGTAGTCATGGGTTATCTATAACAAGCCACAGCACAAGTTCAAACCAAGAAACGCTCATAGCTTGTCAAAACTTTAATAAAACGTACAAACATGCAGAGCATATAGCTTTTGGGTACAACCCTTCTTCAATGCAAAGATATATATGTGTTCTAACAGCTGTTTTATATCAAAAGACAGTGATCACGTGATATTCCTAGCCTAAAATCTGAACAAATTAAAACTCCTTCATCATGTAACAATTACATAACTTCCTAAAACCATGCAAATTACCTATGCAACATCTGTTAAGTATATATACACATGTGAATGTATATACACAAAATAAATGTAAACATATCATTCATCTCTTTAATTGCATTTGCTTCTTATCCAATGCTGGCTTAATACTAACTTCTGTGTTTAGTCCTGGGTGACTATTAGCCTGAAGTCTTATTAGCCATGCATACTCTCTCAATTCCAATAAATCGTTTGTCAACCCCTCTTACATTCTTATAAATTCTATCAATCGCTCTGAATACAAAGCTATGTCTATGGCCATCTTTATATACTTAGCTAATGCATTTGATAAATTATTTCTACGAATCTCAGAACAATGTCCTATTATAAGATCTTTTAGTGTTCTACTACATTTACCTACATAGAATGCAGGACATTTTATGCATGTTGCCAGATAGACAATATTCACTGTATTACATCTAGCAAATAAATCAAACTTATATTCTTTCCCTGAGCTAGGATCTAAAAAAATAGAGAATAGAGAGGTCCAGGATAGGACTCCAGGAGTTGTCTTTTCTGGGTACCAGAAAAAGACTTGAATAAAAACCTTGTCCCCTTTGTTCTGCTGGGACAGGTTGAATAGCCCTGATACTGAGAAGGAAGAGAACCTGCTGTTGGGCCTTCGCCAATTAATTTGGGGGTAGGTCTGACCAACCATTTGGGGTTGGTAGTGTGTGGAAGTGGAATCTGTATCCTCTGTAAACTATGTTCAAAACCCATTTGTCCTGGGTAATGGGTTCCCAGTTTTTTTCATGCAGGGTGAGCTTTCCTGCTAAGGAAGCAGGTAGTTGAGCAACTGTTAAGTGCATGGGTCACAAGACATCAAGGAGCAGAATGCTGATCACTGTTTTGAATAGGAAATCTGCCAAAACAAAGTAATTCGCTCCTGGCACAGATTTAGAAATTGCAATGACTATGGTTCCTTTATTTTGAAAGATTTCTCCCTTCTTTGTGTTTGTACAGCTGTGGAGTTGGTATACAAATGTTTGGGGGTACAAAGGGGCTTCCCAAAAAACAAGACACTGAGGAACAGAACCTAAGTCACTGTTTTCCATAGAAAATGACTGTTAGTCTGATTTCTAAGAGCATGTAAGCAGTGATATCATTACTTTGAGAGATTGCTCTCTTCTTAATGTTTGAACATTATTTTATTATTTTATTATTTATTATTTTAATAATTGATTGGTTTTAAATGTATTGGATAATTGTCATATGAATATCAGCATGTCTATATAAAGATTTTAATTAGTTGTATTTGATGTCTGAAGAAGGCTGATGTTACAGCGAAAGCGCTTACCATTCATCAATTGGATTATTAAACTTTGGATTTTGGTTTATACGCTGAGTCCGTTGGATTGCTATTGTGCTGCTGGATATTTTTGTCAGTTTGTGGAATAATGTTTGAGCAACCATGATGTTGATGTATGTTGGGGAAAGGCGTGCCCCTCCACATAATGGGTGTTGGGGGAGGCTTGGCCCGCTGCAAAAAATATGCTTACTGTAGGCAGTTTTGCTCTTTTGGTATTTCAGGCATTTGTATTCAGACTTTTGGTTCCTTGGTGCCTTGGTGCTGTTCAATGTATCATAAGGCATCTGTAATTATTGTGAGTTTATAGTCCTAATATTTCAGATTCATTTTCACAAAGATTGTATTACCAGTATTTGTTGGTAGTAAGACACAGTTTCAGAAAGAAATCCAGTCTTAGGTGGTGACATGCAGTTTGCAGGATTTCTGAAGGACTGCTTTCCTTCCCCATGATGATTGCAATGAGAGTCAGAGACACTTAAATCATGCTTTTAGTTAATAAGCAGGGCTTGTGGAATGTTGGTTATGTAGTGTAGTATTGTAGCCTGCATGATATTAAACTCAAGGAAATATGAGCCTGAATAATGAAATCACAAGCAAACTAAAGCAACAGTTATATGGAACTGTGCACCCACAAGTGGCCATTCATTCATCCAAGTCACTCTTAAAATCGCCGGAAGGAAGGACTAATCATGATAGCCACTAACTGCTTCACTTTATAAGAAAAAGTTTTTTTTTTTTTTTTGTCCATTAAATAAAAGTGCATTCATGGTGTTAATGATGGTATGACTGATTATGTTTCATGAAGTAATGTAGAGAAAGGATGACCCCATTACCTTTCTTTAAAATGCTGATAATTCTTTTTGCTCCTACTTTTTGGAAAAATCAAGCTAAATGCAAAAGCATAAAAGCAAATTAATGTCTTTGTATATTGAGAGAAATGTCACTGCAAAATCAATACAGCAGATAACTTTTAAAACATTTACATACTTTTCTTGATTTTCAGTATGAAGTATACTTTTTCTGTGTGGATGCCTGTTATCATTTGTGGCATGTAGAACACGCTTAATGTGCTTTATTTGATTTGAAGAATCACTTTTCTTAAATAATGGCATAGTATAATGCCTGTTTGCTGCCCTTCCGCAGATGTCTGGCATCCGCGGCAGTTCTGATGTACTGCGCGCCTGCGCAGTACATCAGAGTTGAGCAAAACGGAGAAAGCAAGATCTCCATTGCTTTTTTTTACTGTTTCGCTATGTTAAATGGGTTTAACATAGTGATACAGCTTTAAAATAAGCAACGGAGATGTCTGTTGCTTATTTTAAAACTGTCTTGCTATGTTAAACCCATTTAACATAGCGAACAGTAAAAGCAACGGAGATCTTGCTTTCTCCGTTTTAAAACTGTCTCGATATGTTAAATGGGTTTAGCATAGCGAGACAGCTTTAAAAAAAGCAACGGAGATCTCCGTTGCTTTTTTTAAAGCTGTCTCGCTATGCTAAACCCATTTAACATAGCGAGACAGTGTTTTAAAAATCGAGTTATACTAATGGAAAAAAGTCCGGGCGACCGGACCTTTTTCCATTAGTATAACTTGATTTACAATGTGCACGCTGGCCAATCAGCGTGCACGTTTTGGAATATTAATGGGGGGTCATGGTATAATATGAAGTAAGCAACAGTCAGCTCTCCTATCCTAGTGACAGGATTGGGGAATCAATGCCTGGGCAGTTCCAAGTGGAGATCAGGAACCTTGCAGTACATCTCAAACTTAACTGGTGTGGAGACGACATCCTGACGTAATTTAGCTAGTCACTCCCAAAGCTAGGGTCAGTGTTAAGTCACCACAAGAATGATTGCTTCTGGCTCCTCGCAAACAATTCTACTTGGAATTCCATGCTCCCCAGGTCTAATACTGAGTAACAATGAGTTTGACTTCCTGAGAAGTTGGAGGCCCAACTAGCACAAGGTTATCTGTGGTACCTGGCTGGATCAATACAGTGATCCAGGGTTGGGAGTGTGTGGAATCTATAGAGAACAGTCCAAGTTCATGCTGTGTGGTGGTTACAGAGACATAGAAAAAAAGTTTTACCAGGATTTTAGATGGACAACATTTTCAGAGTTGCTTTGACCTTCCTAAACTTGGCTACAGCCTCCTCAGAGAGGCTGGCCTCACCATTTGAGAAATGCTGAAGTAAATTGACTTTTTTATCTGTTTTGGCTGGTGTCAGATATTGCTACATTTTTCATTTTCCAGTTCATATAAGCACTCTGTAGTTTAACAGACACATCTGACAATATTTTGGATCCATTTACAACTGTTTTAATTGAGCTCCTTTTGTTGCATCTCTAACACAAGTGGACCTCACTTGATTAGACTTAACTGCAAGCACTCTGCAAGTGATGTAACTAATGTGAATGAATGACTATAAAATAGCATCCAACATCAGTTCCATTCCTGGGCAACTAACTCCAGGGAAATGAGTACAAATTTAACCAAGCAAAGAGAGGTGAAACCAAATTCCACAAAAGCACAGCTACAAACTGTTGTTAGATATGGATTTCCTGGCGTATGAGACATAAAAAAAAATAAATAAAATACTCCAAAGTTATGTTTTCACAGACTGACAAACTGTGACAATTTCTTAACAGTGAACGTGTGGCTCACTATTTTGAAAATACATAGTACCAATATAGAATCAGGGTAACACAGGAACGTCAGCTCCTTGCTAGGTCCTGACACATACCAGACAGGTTTGAGGAGCTTGTGTCCTTCTCTTTCTAATCATAGGTTCATAGGTTCATACTAGGCTATAATCATGACAAGTTTTAATATGCATTTATCAATGCCACAAGCTGAACATATCATCTGAAACAAAGGATAATTACTAAGCCTTCTTTGATTGTATTAGAAAACTAAGATGTTTCTAATAATTTAAAAATAAGAGAAATAAGGACAAAAATTCATATGCCCATACTTGGCTATTATATTTCCATATGTACCCCATTGTACATCCCTACTGTCAAATCATATGTACATATATTCAGATTTGAAATGTAAATAGTCATGTATTTCATTAGATAGATTAGATATGTAACTTTATAACTGTTTTGTTTTTATAATACGGAATTATTTTCTGTAATATGGAATTTTTTACTGTTGCTATGGTCCCTGTTTCCTTGACAAGCTGAATTATCTCACCATGGAACTGAGTGGCTGCATTCTACCAGCATTTTAAAAGGAAAACCTTTTATATTTGTGTTTGAAATCTAACATCATTTGAATGTATTGAATAACATCCATTGTTAAAACTGCTGGGGGCATTTCTGCATTTCTTAGAGACCCTATTTTCTCCAGACAGATTCCTTTTGTCCAACAAACAGATCTAAATGAGGTCCAAATTATTCTGAATAAAATAATTTTATAGCATATTTGTTCACAGGTTTGTAGGTTCATAGGTGTGTACTAGGTTAATGGCCCTGGGGCCTTTACAAGCCTAGCCCAAAGAAGTGCCCTGGAATTGTGCTGCCCGTCATTAGTTTCCAGTGCCTCTATCAAGTAGAGCCACTGGAGTGATCCCCGGGGCAAACTTTCTATTACCCATCCACTCATCAAAATTTCTCTTGAAGAGGGCCAGTGAAGTGCTCTGCTTGACATGTATGGGAAGTCTATTCCAGAGCATGGGCAGTCTCTGGGTTATGAACCTGTCCCTCCAGCATGTTCTGTTGACTGTGGTAATGAGGTTGAGGTCTCTAGAGCATGTGGTGTGGAGGGATTGGGATTTCTTTAGATGTAGCATTTCTAACAGAGCTGGGTCAGACATGGCTTTGTAAGTCAAGTAGAGATCGCCTCTTAGACGATATGAGACAGAGAATAGCTGGAGATTTTTGAGTCTGTCCATGTAGGACATGTGTTTAAGGCCTAGGATCCTCTTCATGAGGTACTTTTGTGGCCTCTCCAGCTGTTGCAGGTGTCTAGTGAGGTACATGCCAAATGGGGCATTATAATCTATGATTGGTCTAATGAGGGAAGAGTAGAGAGAAATGATTACCTCTTTCTTCCTGGATGCAAAACCCTTGGTAATGAGATCTGCCACATAGAAGGACTTTCTGACCACAGTGGCAATGTGGTGGTCAAAGGAGAGGTTGCTGTCAATCCATGTCCCTAGATCTCTTATAATGCCTTCAGTGTTCAGTGGACTACCATCGATGTGGTAATTAGTGGGAAATGAGTTTTTCCCAAAGGGGATGACGACACATTTTTTGGCACCAAGCTTAAGGCCATGGTTTCGACACCAGTCATTGGTCTCAGTGATGCCTTTCCGTAGGATGTCTGCATCACTTGGGGAGCTAATAATGGCTCCCAGCTTGCAGTCATATGTGAATTTGGTCAGCCAAAGTCCCTCCAAGTTGGCCTGAACTTTTGAGAAGTAGATGCCAAACAGGAGAGGACCCAGGACCAATCCCTGTGAGACTCCACTCGTGACTGGTCGGCAGTCTGACTTGGAGTCTGCTACTTTTACACTGTGTGTTCTATCTTTGAGCCAATTTGCAACTCACCTAACGATATAGGGGTTGATGCCTAGTTTGGTGAGTTTATCAATAATTCCTGACTGAGGAATGGTATCCAAGGCCTTGGCCAGATCGAGGTAGGTTGTATGAACTGCCTTACCTTCATCCACCGCTCTGGTGACTGACTCAAAGAAGTCAATCGGGTTGAGCAGGCATGATTTACCTTTCACAAAATCAAATTGCATGGGATCTAGAGTTTGGAGATTCCCTATATCCTTGTTAATTAGGTCCATGAGGATGCACTCCATAGCCTTACATATCAGACTCGTCAGGCTAATGGGGCAATAATTTCCAGGGTCTGTAGTCACTCCTCCTTTATGGAGAGGGATGATTGTTGCAATGTGCCATTCAGTAGGGACAAAGCCTGAGGTGAAGCTGTGAGTGAACAGAGAACACAGATGTGGTACCAGTTTACTTTGTAATTCATGTAGAACACAGCAAGGGATATTGTCTGGTCCCATGGAAACTATATTCTTGGTTTTAGACAATGCAGCTTTAACCTGTGCTGCAGTAATGCAGGGTGCCTGGCATTCTTCCAGTATTGAGATTGGTCCTTTAGGGGAGGAGAGAGGGGTAAAGTTGGCACTGAATCTGTCGGCCAGTATACTGCCAATATTTGTTAGCTCAGTACTGGAGGTACCATTGTGCAGTAACTCAGAGCAAATCTGGGTATTGCCATGGAGATTATTGATATAACTAAAGAAGGCTTTGTAGTTGTTTTTAGTGTCTGTCGCAATTCTGCCTTCATAGCTGGATTTGGAGGTTTTGATGAGGGATCTCAACTTTTTGTTGAGGTTAAAATGGGAATTTTTCCAGTCTTGGGAGTTCACTTTTTTCTGCAACAGTTTCTTCCTTCTGTTGTCGAGTTTATTAAGAGCAGGATACCACCAGACTGACTTCCTTTTTTTTTGGAGGAGAGCATCTTGGTTTTGTTGGGTATGGCTAGTTCCATGCATTTATGTAGGTGTTTGTACAGCGCATTGGTGTATGATTCAGCAGTCATGCATCTATTTTCCATTGGCATGGGTGCTGTGAAGTTAGCTACCTCTGTTTTTAGGAGTCCAAAGTCAGCTTTGGAGAAGTTTTTCATGGTGGATACCTTTGTGGGGAGTTTGGGTGAGATGTGGATTTCCATGGTGATTAGTTTGTGGTCTAATCTAACCAGGGAGGAACTGACTATTGGTGTAGAGCAATGGTTGCCCATGTTGGTAATAACCAGGTCAAGGATGTTGCTTCCTCTAGTGAGGGTAAGAATGAGCTGGTCCAGGGCATTAGAACTGATGAATTCTAGGAAGCATTGGGCCAGTGCATTGGTGCTTGAGTAGTTTTCCCAGTTGATGGACAGGTAGTTGAAGTCTCCTAGTATGAAAGTGTTGGGTTGGACTTTGATAGATTCCGGGGTGCTTAGGAACATGGAGTTAGAGTCAAGGGACATGGTTGGGGACCTATAGCAGGCTATGACCTAGATCGCAGTCTTACCCAATGTTAGTTGTAGCTGAAGTATCTCAGATGCATTATGCTGAGCTACTAGTCTGGAGGTGTGCAGATCCTTTTTGAATATGGAGACACCACCACCTTTGGAGCTTCAGTCCATGTTTCGGGGCTGAAAGGTGTGGAATGAGTTATAGCCTGGTAGTGCATGAGTGCTTTCTGCCACTTTAAACCAGGTCTGCGTTACAGCACAAATGTTGATGTTCTCCATTTTGAGGAGTGCTTAGAGTGAGTGCATCTTGAGATTTAGACTTGTAGCGTTAAGCAGCATTACCTCCTTTGTTGTTATTAACAGTGTGTCTATTGTTGTAAGAAAGTCCTTCTATATTGCACAGCTTATAACCAAAGGGATTGTGTCTAGATCTAGGGATGTCATTGTTCCCCTTTACTCGGTCATTAGGCCAATCATTGAATATAATGCCCCCTTCGGCATTTATCTGTTCAGACACTTGCAACTACAGGAACTCCCACAAACATACCTTACTAAAAGGATACAAGGCATAAACAGCATGTCCTACAGGGACCAACTCAAAGCCCTGTCACTATACTTGGTATCCTACCTGTGTCTGGCATACAAGACATCCTTAGACACATTAGTCATGGATTTACTGCACATCAGCTATTCAAATGGCATCAGAAATACTCAGTCTAGGGATCTAAACCTGTTTTGCAACATCAATAGAACAGTTTGGAGGGACAGGTATATTTCGCAAAGGATACCCCTGCTATGGAACAGACTCACCATCCACATAAAACAAAGTTCATCCTTGTCCATTTTCAAGCACTACTACCCCAGGACTGCCCCATGCTACTAATTGACAGAGGCAGCTCCTAAATATTTTATCCCATGCATGGGTCCCCTCAAATTATCTATGGTATGAGCCCAGTTAGTCTCATCAGGGGTAATATATAATTACTGAACCTGGAATGGCTAAAGCCAATCTATAACCAAATAGGATTGGTTATTTGGAACACAAAAGGGGAAATTGTATAAGATTAAAATGGCCTGCAATGGCAGCTAGCCTAGCACATAACTATGAACCTATGAACCCATGCTCTAGATTACCTTCCATGTCTCCTGCAAACTGTAAAAAATGTCCAAATGAGCTAGCTACATTGTCCATAAACAAAAACATATTTATGTTGGGGGGTTTCAACTATCCAACTAATAAATGAAATACCTGTACTATTAATGTTGGGCATGCCCAATAATTATTTGGTATAATAAATTCTAACTCCATGAAACAAATAGCTGACCCATCTACAATGGGCCTTTACATTCCAGATCTTTTCCTAATAAATATCATCACCTCTTGAGCCCCTCTTGCCATGTGCCCATATATGGTCAAATCCAATCATAAGTCAGTGATTTTCTCTAGCAAGACTTCAAACATTAATACTGGTACAGCAAACACCTCTGAATTCAAAGGCAATCCTACTAAAACTTTATGAACAGTTCTCAAAATTTCACTGTAATATTTCCAGTTCCCATGAAGCCTCAGTAGTTACCCATACCTCAACATTTTATTCACATCAACTAAAGCAGATATATCAAGCAATCCCCAATAGGACCTAATATAATGAGAAATTCAAAAAAGCACCTTGATGGTCTATCCTTATTAACAAACACTACAATAAAAGAAAGAAAATACTAACCATGCAGTCTGAAAATGTACCTGGTTACCCAGTAAACAGTTCTAAACTCACCTTGTCTGAGCCTCTCCTAAACCTCCTGCACAAGGGTAATTCTATGTCAGACCACATTAATGGTAGAACCATCAACCTAATAAGATTATGTAAGTAAGGCCAAACAAAGAATCATATTAGATTTCTTAAATACCAGCATTAAAAGCCTTATTGACCCAGACCCATATCAATTTGGATCTGTCAATGTTAAGTCAGGACTACTAAATCTATTTCACTTCTTCAAAATGGTCAGATAAACTGTGACTGGAGGTCATACAGTCCACACAGCATGCCTAGGTTTTTTAAAATCCTTTAGTACTATCCCTCGTGTATATTTCAAATAAGCTCAAAAACCTAAATATTGACCCTTATGCTATAAGGTGTATATCAAACTGTCTGTCTAACAGAACACGTGTAGTTAAAGTAGCAGGAGATATGTCAGAAAACAAAAGGGTATTTTGTCGTGCACCTCATGGCCCTGTGCTGAGACCCCTCCTCTACTTCTCTGACCTTCCAGCTACAAACATGGTCTTTCAACTAATTGCTGATGACTGTAAACTCTGTGCTGTAGTTCTCTCATCTTCTAATACTACAAATTTACAGAAAGCACAAAACCATACAAATAACTGATGTATAATGGCTTCAGATTGAATGGGAAATGTGCAGTATTGACACATATGGCAAATTTAACTTTACTGGTTGCCTACAGTACAGACAGTACGCCTCTAAAGAATAATTCATTCATCAGATATCTTGATACCTTAACAGACAGCTCCCTATTCCTTGACTACCATGTAACAACAATGGTGAGGAAATCCTTCTATTTGGTCCAACTATACAATACAGGTGTGTCATCAAGTCTAAAGAAGTCATCATTCCTCTATAAGCAGTCTTCATCAGACAAATTACAGAATATAATGCCCCTTTTGGCATGTATACTTCTAAACATATCACACAACTAGAAAAACCACAGAGGTTCCTGATGAAGGAAATCACTGGCCTGAAGACCCTAAACTGTGCCTGTGACAAAAAGGGATAAAGCTATGACTATGGCTAAGGTGACCAAAGTTCGATTAGCAGCTTGGATGGTAGACAATGCAAACAGGGGGAATGGGGCATGCCCATCATAGGAGTTATGGATGGTGGTCCTGGCAGCTTTTGCTACTGATCTGCTGACAAAGTTTCTGATAGAGGGCAGTCATGTCAGGATGCTGAGAGCATTGCAGAGAGGACAAGGGCATTGACACATCAGTCAGTGACAGTAGCCCTTGTTAGCCCATATGGAGAAGCACACATGCATGGACAAACAGGCATAGGTGGTCCTTGTGGTGATGTAAGTGCTCATATCACCACAAAGAGAGGGGTTAGGCCATTCACAATATGGCAGCCCCATGAAAGGCTCTCACTGCAGTGGAACTAGGGATTTCCCACCACTGAGGAACAAATGGGCATCCAGTAGGGTGAGGTTTAATGATTTGCAGGCAAACAGAGAAAAAGTATTCAATTAAAAAAGACCCTAAACCACCAAAACATTCTTGAAGCACTGCCCCTGCACTCAGCATCTTACAGACTTCTACATGGTAATCTGTGTCTGACTTTTCATGCACAAAGGGCCCTACTCTCCTCCGTCACCTTCACTTCCACAAAATGAAGAGCTCCACAAATACCTGTACAAAGGATATAAAGCTACAGCAACTTACAAAAAGAACACAATAGTTTTTAAGTACTTAATAAATAAGCACCTATTCAGGCATGTCTAAAGGTCGGCTCCCAGTGTTTTCTCCTGTCTACCTGATGAATCTGGGCATCTTGGGACAATGCAGCAATTGCCTCATGTACACAGACAACCCTCTCCTCCTACCACCCAACACTATGACCTGTGAGAGATGCACTTATATAGCCAAACTGGAAGCAAAGCTCTTTTCACTGAAGACTGGACTAGACAGTCAAGAGGAGAAGGTAAACACTTGCACCGCACCACACTCATCACATAGTCTCTCAAAACCTACATCACCAAAACACACACACAGAAGTACAAAACACACACCTACATTCACTGAGGCTCTCAATAAAAATATGCCCAAATAACTGAGACCTCCAAAGCAGAAATGCAAGCAACATCCACCCCCCCAACACAACCCAAATGACACATAGCCCATATACTCAGTGTGCCACTCAACCACAGCCCATAAGGCACAATGTACCCAACACTCTAGTCATAGGTGACTCTATAGTCAGGCACACTGATGTTCCACTCACCAGGCTAAACAAGGAAAAAGTTACTGTCAGCTGCCTGTCAGGTGCCAGGATCCGCCACATAATGCACGCACTCAGGTCACTCCACAACAAGTACAAATATGACTCTGTCATTGTCCATGTTGATGTACCTCCCTGGACTACATGAAAACAGACATGGAGGAGCTCTCCAATCTTGTAGCCCAGGCAGGTATGACCCTAGTCCTGAGTAGCATCCTGCCATCACCCAGAATTATACCACAGTACAAGGACAAAATGATTGACTTTAACAATTGGCTATGCTTCTGGTGTCATTCTAAGGGAATCCAGTATCTGTCTGCCTGGGATGACATGATCGACAGACCACGCTGCTTTGCCAGAGATGGCCTGCACCTGTCGCCCTTGGGATTCCGGATACTGACAAAGGGTCTTGCCACCCCTATAGTGCCTTTTTTAGGCAAGGTTCAAATGACAAATTCACCACCGTAACAGGTAAAAGCAAGCAAAATCTGAGGATAATGCACTCACTCGAGGCACTCCTTAAAATGGAGAAAATTGACATCAGTGCAGTGACAGAGACCTGGTTCAAAGCTCCAGAGAGCACCCCTGCATTACCAGGCTATAATTCATACCACACCTTTTGGCCACCAAACCCAGAGCAAAACACTAAAGGCGGAGGCATGTCCATATTCATTAAGGATATCCACACCTCCAAGCTAGTTGCTCAGCATAATGCATCCGAGATTATCCAAGCTCAACTAACTCTGGGCAAAACCACAATCCAGATTGTAGCTTGCAGCAGACCCCCCACCATGCCCCAGGATACCCACTCCTCTTTTCTTGATACACTGGAAAATATTAAGGTACTACCCAACACTCTAATAATGGGTGATTTCAACTACCCTACCATTAACTGGGAAAACTACTCATGTACCAACCCTTTTGCTCAACGTTTTGTGGAAATCATCAATTCCAATGCTTTGGATCAACTTATCCACACCCCCACCAGGGGCAGCAATAACCTAGACCTGGTCATCACCAACATGGGTGACCGGCATTCCACACCAGAGGTCAGCTCCTCGTTGGTCAGATCCAACCACAAGCTAATCACCCTAGACATCCACATCCCGCTCCCACCCCCCATTAGGAAAACAACTGTAAAAAATTTCTCCAAAGCCAACTTCACGCTTCTTAAGACAAAAGTGGCAAACTTCATGACACCCATGCAGATGGACACTAGAGGACTGCTGAATCCTACACAAATGCACTTTATAAGCACTTACATGCGTGCATGGATCGTGCTATCCCTAACAGAACCAAGATGCTATCCTCCAAAAAAAGGAAGCCAATCTGGTGGTCTTCTGCCATAAACAAACTCTACAACAGAAGAAAGAAACTGTTGCAAAAAATAGTAAAATCCCACGATTGGAGGAACTCCCTGGTCAGCCTCAGTAAGAAGCTGAGATCCCTCATAAAATCCTCCAAAGCTAGTTATGAAAACAAAATCACCACTGATTCTAAAGACAACCACAAAGCATTCTATAGCTATGTCAAGAATCTCAATGGCAACACTCAGATCTGCTCTGAGTTACAGCACAATGACACTAAATATACAGAACCAACTGATATTGCCAACATCCTGGAAGATAGGTTCAGTGCTAACTTTACCCCCCTCTCACACCATAAAGGACCCATCTTTATACCGGAAGAATGCAAAATTCCTGTAATCATGGCTGCACAGGTAAAAACCTCACTCTCCAAAGCCAAGAACACAGCGTCCATGGGACCTGACAACATCCCAGGCTGCCTTCTACACAAACTACAGAATGAACTAGCACCCCACTTAAGTACCATGTTCAATCATAGCCTCACCTCAGGCTTTGTGCCCATTGAATGGTGCACCGCAATGGTTATCCCACTCCACAAAGGGAGAGCCGCAACAGACCCTGGGAACTACCGCCCCATTAGCCTGACAAGCCTGGTCTGCAAGGCCATGGAACGTATCATCATGGAACTCATAAACAAAGACATTGGAGATCTCCAAACTCTGGACCCCACACAGTTTGGGTTTGTAAAAGGCAGATCATGTCTCCTAAACCTGATAGACTTCTTTGAAGTAGTCACCAAAGCCATAGATGAGAGTAAGGTGGTTCACACAGCCTATCTAGATCACGCCAAGGCATTCGACACCAACCCCCACTCTGGATTTATAGATAAACTCACTAAACTAGGTATAAATCACTATGTCACAAGATGGGTTGCCAACTGGCTTACTGACAGAACCCACATTATGAAAGTAGCAGACTCCAAATCAGACTTCAGACCAGTGAAAAGTGGAGTACCACAGGGTTCAGTCCTGGGTCCTCTCCTGTTTGGTATTTACTTCTCTGAAGTACAGGCTAACATAGAAAGTCTTTGGCTAACTAAATTCGCAGATGACCGCAAACTAGGAGCCATAATCGAAACTCCTAATGATGTGGACATCCTACAAAAGGGCCTCACTGAGACAGATGCCTGGTGTCAAAGCCATGGTCTCAAGCTCAATGCCAAAAAGTGCATTGTCATCCCCTTTGGTAAAAACTCTGTGCCCATGAACTACCACATATTACTACTTAATAACTACTTAACACCAAAAATGTGATGAGACCTTGGGACACAGGTGGACAGTAGTCTCTCCTTTGATAATCACATTGCCACAATGGTCAGGAAATCCTAAATCCTTCTGTGTGGCACACTTCATCACAAAAGGATTCTCATCCAGAAAAAAAAGAGGTCATTGTTCCCGTCTACTCATCACTCATTAGACCCATTATGGAGTACAACGCCCCTTTTGGTATGTACCTCACAAGACATCTACAACAATTGGAAAGGCCGCAAAAATACCTCACAAAGAGGATTATTGGCCTCAAACAGATGCCTTATGCAGACTGTCTCAAAAAACTCCAGCTTTACTCCGTCACATATCGCCTACTCAGAGGCGATCTCTGCCTAACATACAAAGTTATGTCAAACCCAGAGCTGTTGTACATGCTCCACTTAAAGAAATCCCAATCCCTCCAAGCTACACCCTCTATGGCCCTAAACCTTGTTACCACAATAAACAGAACATGCTGGAGGGATAGATTCCTGTCCCAGAGACTTCCCATACTCTGGACCAGACTACCTATCTATGTCAAACAGAGCTCCTCATTAGCACTTTTCAAGAAAAATCTTGATGATTGGATGGGTAATAGGAAATTCACCCCAGGGATCACTTCTGTGGTTCTGCTTGACAGGGGCACAGGAAAATAATTTTCTTAAGGGGGCAAAAGCAAGGGTACCTTTTTGGCTAGGCTTGTATAGGCCCTAGGGCCAATAGCCTAGTACCTACCTATGAACCTATGAACCTATGATAAATTCCCTTGAATAATTTACCTGACTGAATTAAGCACAGTCATACCTTAGCTACCTTGAAGAAAAATCTTGACAACTGGATGGGTTTCCCTAAATTCGCCCCCAGGAAAACCTGTTTTGCCCTTCTGAAGGCAGGAGATGCCACCTGACAGTGGGTACTGACTAGGTATAAATGGTCCCTGGACTGATTCTGTCTTGTAGTCTCTGTGATATTATGTAACAATTCCCTGCTCCAAAGGGAACCATTATAATCAAATATGTAAACCAAAATGCAGAAAACATCTATTCCAATGAAACCCTTATAATAAGGAGCATCTCCTCTATCCAACAAGAGTCAAGAGGAAACAGTAGTCTACTTAGGAGAGCAAGCTAAGGTGTAGATGCTTTTACCACATCCAAACCCACAAAAAATGTGTGCTTTTTAAGTCTGAGATTCTACTATGGGGGAGGGGTGAAACTTCCGCTTTCCTCCAAGCACATTTCAAACCAACTTGCCCATCCCGAAGTAGGAACAGGAATATACAGTGCATAATACAAGTGTCATAGGGAGGAAGCCACGGTGGTACAGCAGTAGCATCATTGCCTCACAGCAAGAGGTTCTCCTGTTCAATTAACAGCTGGAGCGCCTTCTGTGTGGAGTCTGCATGTCCTCCCCATGGTCGAGTGGTCTCCGAAAGACATGCATGAATGGGCGTGCCTTCGCTGAAGGTTGGGTGTCAGGCTGGCAACTCAGCACCATAAAAAATCTACTGCCAATCATTAGCGGACCGGAGTTCCGCTGTGGCGACCCCTAACCGAGAAAAGCTGAAAAGACAAACAATACAAGTGTCATAGGTGAGGTAAGTGTGTTCCAACGAAAATAATATAAAATTGTATATGCAGGTGTGGAAGGAAATTTTTGCTGTGAAGAGAGTAGGAACTGAAAAATACTAAGATCTACAATATAAAAGCTAATTACAGGGAAAGTGGATATCAGCTATATAGTAGGGAATGGATAGGACAGAGAGGAAGCAGTGTGGATGAGTTTATATGCTGGAAGGATAAAGAAATTAAGCAGTCAATTTTTTCTGGGATGAAAATACTAGTCCAACCATGTGAGGTAGAGGACATGGCCTGTGTTCTGACATATACACTTTTATTATTCAGTTAGGTATTGTTTGAACTGAGGTCTGAACTTATTTGCAGTCTCTGATTTCAGTAATGTGGAAGTGAATGCCACAGTTTAAGGGCAAGAACAGAGAAGCTTTGTTCTGTGAATGAAGTTTAGCAAACATAGTTATTTGATTAGGGTCATAAGTGGATTAGCTTCATAGGTTGTAGTGTGGGGTGGATGTAGTTAGTCTCATAACTGGGGGGGGGGGGGTGAGTGTCTTGTAGCAGTCTGAAGAGAAGGGAGCCAAGAAGGAGGTTGGGTCTGACTTGAATTGATAGCCAATTTGCCTTTTCCAAGGTGTTGCAGTGATGTTCATGCTGAAGGAGTTAATGATGAAAAGGTAGATTTTATTAGAAAGAGATCATAAGATAGTATTGTTTTTATAAGGCAGTGGCAAACAGGGTAGGTCATATTCAAATTCTGAAAGCAGAATACATTTGCCTAAGCATACCGCTCAACTGTACAGATTTTTGCAGAATGTCCAAATTTTTGCCTCATATTTTTGGTCTGTATCTCATAAAAGTATGGGTTTCTGGCAAATCACAGAGACATCATTGAGGGTTGAAGTCAGAAAATAATGACAGACATTTGAGTTTCAGACTTCATACCCTTCAGAAAAAGCCATGCCAATGCAAAACTTGTTATTGTATCACATTTCTAAGTTTGTAAGAGCAATATTTAAAATGTGACCCTATTTTTGGTCCTTTGTCTCCCCCATTATTTATGCCTTTGTCCAGATTTATTGCTCTGAGAGGTTGAGAGGTATGTGCCTAAGGCTGCTCTTGCAGATTGTGAGAGGACATTACGTATCTTTTGGACCCAGAATAGGAGGTAGTGGACTTTATATCTGACATTCTGAATGTGGACTTGGAAGTCGGTCAAGCTAAATGCCAAGGTATCCAAGTTATATGGTGGATTCAGTTAGGTTGTTGTCTATGTCTTTGATATGGGAGGGCTAATGGCTTTAGTGAGTCTTTTCTTCATACCAAACAACACGGACTTTTTATGGTTGATGAATATTTTTCTTATAAAGCCAATTGTTTAGTTGTAGAAGGTCAGGTTAAAGTTGATTATAGATAACCATGTCATGAATGTAAAGGAGGAGCTGTAGATGAGGTAGGTCAAACGGTAATTTATATAAAAATGGAGAATAGTATTGGAGCAAGAACTGATCCCTGAGGAACCCTTAAAAATGAAATGGCTGTATCTGATAAGACAGGCACAATGTTGGTTGGTCAGAAAATCTTTGAACCACTGGGTAGATTTAGACCTTACACCAGTATCTTGTAAATAAGATAATAGGATGAAGTCGTCAATCAGGTTAAAGGCCCAGGTAAGGTCAATGAATACTGAACTTAACCAGGCAAGTGAATACTGCTCCATTGAGATTACCTTTATCCATGTTAGTGAGGATGTCATCAGTGAGTTTCCAGACAGCAATCATGGTACTTCTACTTGACCAAAAGCCATGCTTCTCCCATGGAAGTAAGAGGTATTTGTCAAGGTAAACTGCAAGGTGGTTGCAAATGATTTTTAAAAGGTTTTTACCAAATGTATGAAGTTTTGAGATGGGATGGAATCTGGAGGCTGAGGAGGGTTTGTGATCCTTTGGTATAGGTCTGACTTCCACATAGAGTGCATGGTACCAGTTGTGAGGTTAAGGATGTATATGTGCTTCAGTGGGGTGACTATGAAATCTTTACAGTGACAGAGAAACCAAGGGAAGAGGTTATCAGCACCTAAGGAAGAATCTAAAGGAGTCTCTTATAGTACAGTTGCAATTTGCTTGCTTGTGATTTTGCAGAAGTCGAAGGATGGGAGCTGTTCTGGGGGATTTGGGGTAAATTTATGTATGAGAGGATGTAATGTTCTACTATGTGGAAAGATTGCAGAATTCTCTGAGAAAATCAGTAGGTAAGAGGTTTCCAGTACTGCAAAAATGTGTCCAAAGACAGAGAAGCTCTTTAAATGGAGTTCTACTAGAAATATTATTTACCTCATGCTTAAACTGTTTAGGGGAGTGAAGGTGGTGATTTTGTTTGGGGAGTGAAGGAGGGTGATTTGCTTTGATATTAATCTTAAGATGCGAAGTGTCCCAGTCTTGCGGTTCCTCAGTTAGTTTCTAATAAACCGTTTGACAGCCTTCTTGACCATCCACTGCTGATTTAGTAGACTTTACCATGCCAAAATTACCACTTAAAAGCATGCATCATATTATCATTACAGTTCTTATATTCCTATCTCTTTTTTCATGAATATGTTGCCAAGGAAAATCACACTCATTTCCTTTCCTTAGTGTAGAAAATGATGCCTGGTGTGAAAAATGTAAGAAAGATATAGCAAATAGATTTCCTTCTCCCTGCGAATGAGGAAGAAAAATCTCAACACAAGTTTTAACTACGATCTTACATAGGTTCTAAATGCCCTTGACCTTCATTTACCTAAATGCTGAATATCTTGCTTTCAGTAATTTTTTCTGAAGTTATGGAAAGCTGTCTCTGTGTAAAAGGAATATAACATTTACATATTCAAATTGAACCCATCCTGCACCATCATTCTCTTTAAACCATCCGTCATTTTTCTGATAACCCACTTTTCCCTTTTACAGGGCAAAAGAGATGTCAGAGCCTATCTTGACAACTAATAGTGTGAGGGAGGCTTTGGAGCTCATTTCGGACAGGCTGCCAGTCTAACATAAAATGCACATACTCACTCGCCATCTAACATATCACATACACACGTGCATGGGCAATATGGAAGACCAGCTATCAACCTACTGCATATCTTTGGGAGGTAGTAGGAAACTGGAGCACTCAAAGAACACCCTTGAGGATACAAAGAGAAAGTTGGAGTACCCAGAAATCATCCGTATATACTCAGGATGCACAGAGGACACTGACAGCCAAAAATCAGAATGGAGTTACTTTTGCTTTCCTTAAATGAAAAGCTGTTAAAGGGGGCTCATCTTTGGGACTAAACAATTACCCCCACTTAACATTCATTTGTAAAGGCCCACCATGACGAGAAACTGAAAAAGCGTATTTTATTTTATTGTACAACAATCTACCAAAGTTCAAAAGAATTGAAACATAATATATCAATGACTGCATGCCAGAAAACATACTTATAGAAAAAGAAAAGCTTTGCCCCCATACCACCTTACTAATGTGTGCTTACCCTAAACCTAATGTTTCCCCTACCTCTAACTCCAACTCTATACCTTATCTTATGAAAAAAATTCACTGACACTACTACTAAACAAAATACTCACAATTCACATACAGCAGTACATATGCATTACATTAAATCTGCTCCTTTCTGTAACCCTTACTCTAGCACTAACCCACAAATATTTCCACACAAACTCCCACTCTTAATGCTGAAATGGTCTGTATATCTGTGAATTTTGGCAGTAAAACAAAATGCCATTTATAACCACAAACATGTGCTCTTCCCCATTTTGGCATATGAAGCATTCAGAAAGAGTGCTTCCCATTCATTTCCACATACAGCACTGTTGGACTAAACTGCTATTGGACAGAATGATGCTCTTCCTCACATTTTATATAATGTTGATGTCTTGTGCCATTTCAATGTCTCGGTGATAGTCCCAGTAATCATTATCAATGTTTATTTTGTTGTAAATAAATACCTTGATGGGTGCAAAAATGCCAACATTTTTTAATTGGGATTTTTTTCCCATAATGCAGTTGAGTATTTAGAAACTGAGATTATCTTGCCCTGTTCGCCCTATGCCAAGTCTTGTTTGCATTTAGTTAGAATTGCCGAAAATGGGATCATTGCTAAATATGAGAATCTATGGCATTGTATCTATAACTTTCTTCCAGTGATCTTCTTTGGTTTGTATTATGGTTTGTATTATTTGTCATGTTTTAAATTCACTACAATAAGCAGTTTCTGCTGCTGAAAAATAGTTCTTAAATATGATTCTTTAAAAATACAGGAGTAATTTAATTCCTCAAGCAAGCCCTTTCCTATCATTACCGAGTTCTTCATCCTGAAACAACAAAGTAAATAAACTGTAAAATTCCTAAAAGTTCAACAGATTTATGTCACCAGGAGAGGAAAGGAAAGTAGCTATAAATGACAGTGCACAATAAAATAGCTGTCAATTTCAATATATTCCATAGGTTTATAACCCAGTGGCTGGGGGAAAAACAAGATCTACAAATACCTTACTGAGTGTTTTTTTTTTCTTGGCTAAATGTATTAAATTGATGGACTAGATTATTTAAGGGCCAGGGTGACAAACTACTGAAGTAAGTTATCATGAGAGTTCATTTACACCAAATTTGGTATGCACTGAAGAAAATGGAATAGGACAGGAATTTAAATGAGAGAGCAATAAACAACTATCATGATTTTTATATGTGTCAATATAAGGATCATTTTGTACAAAGAAAAATATACTCTGGAGAAACTAAGTATGTAGGATATAGTTGTCCTTTAAATATAGTTGCTGACTGAAGCCTTAACTGACCAGACAGACCCTTTGGGTACCCGAATTTATACCTGAGTACCATTGCCTGTCACATCTGATAAAATGTTTCTCAAATTTACCCAGTATCCATATTTTTTACTTATTCTCTCACTAAAACCTGGCTCTTAGAAAAGGTTTTAATGAGCAACATCAGTTTAGGAACCCAGACTGGAGCAGAAAAACTAGCAAATGTATAATCTTAAAATCACTATTTCATTGACTGATGTACTAACAATTAGTTGCCTTCCATGTGCATCTTGAGGATCAGTTCTGGTACTCATCCTGAGGATCAGTTCTAGCACAGCTTTCCAGCACTAATTTTCCAACCCTCCTATATTGCCAAATCACATACCAATATCTACAACCCCCTCAAGTCTCCAAAGAACAATTCCTCAAGGCACTATCCTAAGCCAAGAATACTACATCTACGGGACCAGATAACATATTGGGCTGGCCAGCTTAAAACAGGACTTGTCAGACCCCCTACAGAAGCTATTCAACATCAGTCTCCAAATAGCCTTTGTTATGGATGAATGGAGGACAACACTTATTCCCTTGCACAAAGCTAGAGTGTCAATGAACCCACGTAATTATATAGCCATAATTCTGGCCAGCCTCATTTGTAAGGCCATGGAAAGTACATAATGGAATTAGCAGATAAAGACATAGGTAATGCCAATTTGTATTCATCATTAATCACAACTACACAGGTAAAAGCAGCACTCTCTAAAGTCAAAAACACAGCATCCATGGGACCGAACAACATCCCAGGCTGCATTTTACATGCACTTCAGAATTAACTGGCTCCCCATCTAAGCACCATGTTCAATCGTAGCCTCACTTCAGGCTTTGTGCCCACTGAATGGCACACAGCAACAGTTATCCCACTCCACAAAGGGGTAGACACCACTGATCCTGGGAACTATCACCCTATTAGCCTGACGAGCCTGGTCTGCAAGGTCATGGAACATATCATCATGGAATTCATAAACAAAGACACTGGTAACCTCCAAACTCTGGACCCCACCTAGTTCGAGTTTGTGAAAGGCAGATCATGCCTCCTGAACCTGGTCGACTTCTTTGAGGCAGTCACCAAAGCCGTAGACGAATGTAAGGTGGTTCACACAGCCTATCTCAACCTCGCCAAGGCTTTTGACACCATCCTCTCAAATTAAAATCATAAAGCTCACTATAACTCTAACAAATAATCTGTCACAGATGGAGTTGCTAGCTGGCTCACTTGAGTTACCCACACTGTAAAGTTGCAGACTTCAAATCTGAACCAAACCAGTGACAAGTGTGTACCACAGGTTCAGTCCTCTTCTCCTCCCTGTTTGGTATCTACTTCTCTGAAGTATAGACTAACACAGAAGGCCTCTGGCTAACAAAGTTTTCAGATGACTGCAAACTAGAGCTATAGTCAAGTCCCCAAATGATGTGGACATTCTACAGAAGGGCCTCACTGTGGCGGATGCCTGGTACAGAGCCATGGCCTCAAGCTCAATGCCAAAAAGTGCATTCTTATCCCCTTTGGTAAAAACTCTGTACCTATGAACTACCACATAGGCAGCGGTCTTCTTAATGCCGAATGTGTAATAAGAGACCTTGGGACCCAGGCGGACAGTAGTCTCTCCTTTGATAATCACATTGCCACAGTAGTCAGGAAATCCTTCTACGTGGCACACCTCATCACAAACAAGTTCTCATCCACGAAAAAAGAGGTCATTGTTCCCCTCTACTCGACACTCGTTAAACCCATTATAAAGTACAACGCCCCTTTTGGAATGTACCTCACAAGACATCTGCAGCAGTTGGAAAGGCCACAGAAGTACCTCACGAAGAGGATTACTGGCGTCAAACAGATGCCCTACACTGACCATCTCAAAAAACTCCAACTTTACTCTGTAGCATATCGCCTACTCTGAGGTGATCTCTGCCTAACATATAAAGCTCTGTCAAACCCAGAGGTGTTGGACATGCTACACCTAAAGAAATCCCAATCCCCCTGAGCTACACGCTCTTGGGACCTAAACCTTGTCACTACAATAAACAGGACATGCTGGAAGGATTGATTCCTGTCCCAGAGACTTCCCATACTCTGGAACAAGCTACCCATCTATGTCAAGCAAAGTCCCTCATTAACACTCTTCAAGAAAAATCTTGATGAGTGGATGAGAAATAGGAAATACACCTCGGGGATCACTTCTGTGGCTCTGCATGACAGGGACACTGGAAACTAACTTTCTTGGGTTGGCGTAAGCCAGGGAACTTTGTCGGCTAGGCTTACTTAGGCCCTTGGGCAGATAGCCTAGTACCTACCTATGAACCTATAAGGGCAGATTCTGCCTACTTAACCTGGTCAGCTTCTTTGAAAAGGTCACTGAAGCAATGAATGAAGAAATGAATGAAGACAAATCGGTAAACCCACTGTATCTAGACCTCACAAAGGCATTCAACACCATCCCACATTGATATCATAAACTCTCTCATCTAAATGTAAAGCCCTATTAGCTAATAAGCTCACAAACAGAACCAAGAAAATTAGGGTGCATTGCTCTACATGCCCTAAAGGATCTGTCATTATCAATGTATCCCAGGGTTCAGTATTTGGGCCACTCCTCTGTGGCATTTACTTCTTGGAGGTCAAAGAAAATGTTAAGGGGTTATTGCTGATCAAGTTTTCAGATGACTATAAACTTGGTAGCATCATTAACTTCCCAGAGGACACCAAGACCTCCAAGAAGGCCTTTTCCAAACAAATAGCTGGTGTCAAAACAATGGAGTTAACTAAATGCCAAGAAATGTATAACAGTATCCTTTTGCAAGCATGACTTCTTGTATAACTATCACATATATAACACCCCTCTGAAAGTCGAGCCTGTTGTCAGAATCTAGGTATCTATGTAGACAAAAAAACATTCCTTTGATTGCCACATATCCACTATTGTAAGGGAGCCATTTTTATTGCACAGCTTATAGTAAAGGTATGGTATCCAGATCCAAGGATGTAATTATTCCACTGTGCATGGCTCTCATTAGGCTGATCATTGAGTATAATGCTCCTTTGGGTATGTACCTGTCCAAACACTTGTCACAACTAGAAACACCACAATGATTTCTTACTAAAACGTCAAACTCCCAAACCACAAAAACTAAACAGACCATCTCAATGCCTTGTCCCCCTTCTCATATAGAGCCTCAGTAGACCCTATCCTTTCTGTGCTATTACACATTTGCAAGTCCAATTATAGCATGAGCACCCACTCTAGATATCTCAATATCTTTTACAACATACACATGGCATGTTGTATGGATAAGTATCACACAGAATACCACTTCTATGGAATTGTCTTCCACTCCACATAAAGCAAAGTATTTTTCTTGCTATGTGCAAACATAATTTGGATGAATAGATGGGTAACCACACATTCACATCCAGTTTATCATGTCCCTCATGGATAGGGGTAACAGTAAATGTCCTAACACATCCTTGTTCTAACTGCCTCAAAAACATAGGGGCAAAAAAACTACCATGGAAGTATAAGGCTACGCTTCTTGAGATCCTCACAGATCAATAGCTTAGCAAGTACCTAGAAACATATGAAAAGTAGTTAAGCTATCCAAAGGCACATTTGCCCTTCCATCTACACTTAGGGCTGTCATACTATCCTGCATTCACAGACACACAGAAACACACACACACACACACACACACACACACACACACACACACACACACACACACACACACACACACACACACACACACACACACACACACTTTCCAGTGTAAATAACCTATTTCTTCAGAATCAAAATGCAGACAATGTTCTGAGCTTGAAGGGCTGAACATTTAAGCAGTGGACTTGAAGAAGACATAGAGTGCAGTGTGGTTTGTCCATTCTCCGAAATTGTTGTGCAAGCTACCAGTTAACCTATATTATCACTCCAGCTGTTCTGTAACATAAAGGGTACATGCTTCATGTTTAGTTTTATAGAACTGCAGTTCTATTCTCTGTAGTGTGAGAGAATGAAGAAACAACTTAAACATATTGCATTTATCAATCTTGGCATATTATGTAACAGAAAGTATATTTTCTTGCAATAGTGGAAAATTAGGCTTTTTTTAATGTCTTTAAAAAAGTCTTTGGGCCGGATTCACGAAGGCTTGCATGGAGTCTAAGAGTAGAGTAAGACTCCATGCAGCCAAGATGTCCGCCGAGCGATCCAGGAACAGCCGGTAGGGGCGTGCAACAGAGCTCCTAAAATGACTCTTACACGGACAGGGCTAGGATATGCAAATTACCTCATTTCCTGCTGAAAGGTATGCAAATGAGGTAAATTTGCGACTCAGGAAACCCTAACCTGTCCGAGTAAGAGTAGTGTTATTTGCAGAAATGTACTCCGTTGACAACTGAGTACGTTTCTGCAAATAGCAAAACAGAGCCATGACAGCTCCAAAAAAAGGATGCATCCAGTCGAGGAAGCATGCCAATGGCCAAAAATACAGCCATTGGCAATGTCCATCGATACAAAAATAAAATACATTTTTTTCCTGATCACCGATGTTTAAGCGTAGCACAGCGCCGTGCAAACGCAGTGCACTGTAAAAACCACAAAAACAATAATTAAAAAGCATAAATGTGGATTTTATAGTAATCCCTAATATACAATGCAAGGGAATGGCAGTCCAAAGACAACATGGCTACCGAGTAGAGGTTGCTAAGAGGGGAAGCTCAGTCTAAGAGTTGTAACCAAGCATTAGTAGGCAATCCTATGCAAATGAGGGTAAGGAAAGTGAATCCCAAGTTTACATAGCAAAAGAGCACAGTCAGTGTAGTGTAGGAGTAGGATAAGGGGTGTAACAGAGTAGAAGATAGGTGACATCATAAGGGGGGGTATGTCTGAGAGAAGTGAAGCTCATTGGAGTAGAGTGGCATGTGTCTGCTGTCAGATACTAATCACTGGAAGAGGTGTGTCAACAAGTACCCTAGGTAAAGGCAAGAAATTGAAGGTGTATGCCGTGAACAACACCAAAGTTTCTTGTAGAAATGCCTGCACCGTGCATGCGTGCGTGTGCGCGCCTGTAAAACCGAGTAAGCCTGTGTGCACGCATGTGCACCTGTGTGCGTGTGTTTAAGCCGGAGTAAGCAAGTGTAAGGATGTTGAAACCTGTAAAAGCGCGTTTGTGCCTGTGTGCGCGTGTGTTAGCAAGAATAAGCAAGTTGTAGTCCGTGTAAGCATGTGTGCGCGCGTGTGAGCTGGTGTGCACATGTTTGCACTTGTTTGCGCTGTGCTGCCCCACTGAGGAAACAGAAAGGGAAAAGGAAGCACAACAAATAGTAGGAAGTTAACCAGGGAGTACTAGCAGAGCTAGCAGGTGAAAACAATCAGAATCAGGCAATTACACAGGCAGTACACTAGCCCGGCCCAGCCCAGCACTTAAAACTCAGCAAAAAACATTCCAGTATGTTTTTTCTCAGACACACTGCAACACTGCAGTAAGCTAATAGAAGTGAAAACTGAAAAAGCTTTACTGAGACAAAGAAATGTTAGGGGCTGCCATTGCTGTCTTAAGGTGACATATGCAACATGCTGAGGGTGGTGACAAAGTAAATGCTGCTGAGCAACCCACAGTGAGGAGACAGAGAAGAGTGTACAAGCCTAGGGTAATCTACCAGGGGCTAATGAGCTGGAGATAGTGGATCGCTATAGAGTGGACAGAGACCTCACGCAGCAAATAGTTGAGCTATGCAGGCCACGCCTCACACACAGAACCAACAGAGGGGAACCCATCCCAGTGGAAACCAAGGTATGTGTTGGCCTAAGAATATTAGCAACAGGTACCTTCCAGAGACCAACTGGTGATATGATGGAGATTTCACAGGCATCAGCATCCAGGGTACTGCACCAGTTCCTGAATGCCATGGCAGCACAGGTCGGTGATCACATATATTTCCCCAATTCCCGTGAGATATTGGCCAGCAATATGCATCTCTGACAGGAAATAGCGGAATACCCTGAGGTAGTGGGTGCAATAGACTGCACGCACATTCGCATCAAAGCACCAGCCGGTGAGCGGGGTAGGGTCTACTATAACCGCAAGGGTTACCCCTCCATCAACTGCCAGGTCATGTGTGATGCCCAGGGCATAATAATGAATGTGTGTGCTGGCTGCCCTGGAAGCTACCATGACACCCATATCTGGCATCTGACACAGCTGTACCAGACATTTGCCAATGGGGACATCCCTCATGGTCACCTAGTGGGGGATGCTGGATATGCACTCAAGCCGTGGCTGATGACACCCATCAGAAATGCACACACACCTGAACAGGAATGCCATAATGAGGCACACGCACAAACACGAAATGTAATCGAGCGTGTGTTTGGGCTGCTCAAGTCACAGTTCTGGTGCCTGGACACATCTGGTGGAGCCTTGCAGTACTCACCAACTACATGTACCAAAATAGTCATGGTATGTGCTATGCTACACAATATGATCCTGCAAAAACAGCTGCAGCAGGAGCAGCATAGGGCCGGGCACAACAGCCCCCCACCATTGCCAACACAGGCAGAGCGTAACTCGGAGGAGGAACAACCTGAGCCTGCCCCAGTAGGCAGAAGGAGGCGTGCCCAGTATGCTTTGGCCTTGGCAAAGAGGCAATGCATAGCATATACACTGGTGCAGTAGGAACCCTGGAAATGATACTTCTCTCCGACTCTCACATATAGTAAAAAGGATGCCTAACTTGACACTAACTGTTAACAAACATGTATAGGGAGTGTAAAATGTGCATCCGACATAGGCAGCCCTGCAGCACCACCTGAGGCATGATTGCTATGTGTTAAGCAATATAAAGCACTGCTAAATAGCTCTCACCACTATTTAGTATTTGTAAACAAAATTGCACACACTAAGTAGCACAACTACAGGCAATGTTCAGCAATATTATGCACTGTCCAGTAATGTTGGGCAACATTGAGCATTGTTGTGCAAGTCTGGTCAAATGTGGGTATAGTTCATCAAAAGCAGGTTAACATGTTCATATTTGCTTCACTTTTCTTGAAGTAGTCTGTTCTGGCATGTATGAAAATGTGAAGCAGTGACAGTCCTCGAACCCAGGATACAGTGCACTATAGTTATAATACACAACCACTAAACCATGACAGTATGTCAATGGTCAGCTTGTATGGAAAAATGTTGATAAGTCAATGCTAAGTATCTCATGGAAACCTTGCAGGCATAGCATAATCCCTGTCGAGTTAAGACACAAAGGTGAGGCCTGCAGTAATAATAGAACCTGATATTCAACACACATATACTATAAATGTTAATATTGGTAATGCTCACACACATCAACAAATGTAGTGGACCTCAGACAGCAACATACCGCAAGGTCACACTGGGCATGCTCACACACTTGAAAATATGAGACAAATGTCAGGCAACAAAACACTGAAAATCTGAACTGGGCATGCCCACACACTTAGGGCAAGTTTGAGTACAGCAGTGGGCCACACATATCCCTCAGTTGCATGTGTCAACCCAGGAACCTCTCACTATTCACCAATCCACCATGTGCACCCAGTGATATGACAACAGACACAATATAATATAGTGAAATCCTGTCACAATCAAAATATGTTATGCAGAAACCTAGGTTGTTCATTGGAAGTGGTAAAGCAAAGAAGAAACAAAACCTGCAATCAGTACCATCACTGAACAATGTGCATCCCGAACATTAGCATAGGTTCAGAGGTTGACAATAGGCTATCTGCCCTAGGGTATGTAGAAGCCTAGCCACAGTGTGTTTGTATTTTGCAATCCCACTAGATCTGTAGACTGTGCCTGTTAACAGTAGGTCACACAAGATATATCACATATGTTCACTTCATTCTGCCTCTGTCTAGCAGGGACCCATAACATATCCCAGGGTTAAACATACGATCACCCATCCACCTATGAAGATGTCACCTGTAGGTGGTCATCGTGGGTTTGTGCGTATGTGGGACTGTGATCACATTCCCGAGTGAGTGGAGCCTCTGTGATGGTAATATGCCCCTCCAGCATGTCCTGTTAACATCATTGCTCACATACCTGTCCCTGGAGCATGTAGCTGTAAGGGACTTTGATATCCTCATGTGGAGCCTGTCCATCAATGCTGTGATGGACATGGCTTCAAACAAAAGGCACAGACTGCATCCAAGTAGGCAGTAAGCAACTGAGGAAAGCTGGGGTCACCATAGCCAAACTGTGCATACCATCTGTGTGAGTCCCTAGATCCACTTGGTTATGTAAATCTGTGTACATTCCAGTTGCTGCAGGTGTTGGGTAAGGTACATCCGAAATGGGGCATTGTATCCAAGTGTGTGTCTGATGACTATAGAGTCACAATGACCCCACCTGATCTGGATGTAAAACCGTATGGGATAAGGTTGGCTAAATAGAAGGTGTGTCCAACAACATTGGCAATGTGAATGTCAAAGGCGAGAGTACTAAGTATTCATGTCCCCAAATCACAAATCACACACACTGTACGTGATGTATCATCACCTATGTGGTAATGTGTGTGCACGATGTTACTACCAAAGGTGATGACTATGCATCTAAAGGAAGGTAGCTGTAGGCCATGGCACTGGCACCAGTCATCCATCTCTGTGAGACCCTTTCTGAGGATGCTTGTGCCAGCTGTGGAGTCGATTATGGCACACAGTTTGCAGTCATCTGCAAACACGGTCAGCCATATTCCACCTGTGTTAGCCAGTATGTCTCAGAAATATATACAGAACAAGAGAGGTCCCAGGACTGAGCCCTGTGGGATGCCACGTGTAACTGGTGTATAGTCAGACATGGCACCTGCAATACTGACCATGTGTGTGCTATCCATGATCCAGTTAGCAATTCATCTTGTGACATATGTGTAGATATTGAATCCGGTGATCTAATGTATAAAGGCCAAGTGGGGTATTGTGTAGAACTGGTGTGCGAGCTCCAGGTAGGCTGTGTGGACAACCCTGTGTATGTCTATGGACCTGTTAACTGTTTAAAGACATCAAACAGCTGCAAGAGGCAAGATATGCCCACAACAAAACCAAATTGTGTAGGATCCAGTGTCTATAGGTTCACAATGTGTATGTGTATGTGTTCCATGATGATACACTCCATAGCATAGCAGACCAGGATAGTTAGGCATATATTGGGATAATGTCCAGGGTCCCTTGTGGCACCAGCACTGTGGAGCAGGTACACCGTAGCTGTACGCCATTCCATGGGTACATATCCTGTAGTAACTGTGATATTGAACAGTGACATAATGTGAGTGTGAAGTTTGTCATGAATCTCGTGTATGCCACAGTCCGGGACACCATCTGGTCCCACTGATGCTGTGTTGTCTGCTATGGAGAGGGCAGCACACATGTTCATCTGTGATTTCAGGGAGACTACACCCTGTTGTGATGGACATGTGCACTGCAGGGGGGATGGTGGGGAAACATTCCCACTGAACCTGTTGTCCAGGATATTCACAATGTCAGTGGGTTGACTGTATCATTTGTAATTATGCAAGTAACTCACAGCATATCTGTGAGTTCCCACCCAGGTCCCTGTCATAACTAAATAAGGCCTTGTGATTGTCCATAGTGTCTGTTGCAAGTGTCCGTTAGAAGTGGGCCTTAGATGAATCAACAAGTGATCATAGCTATACCATAGTACTGATCAGAGATGCCTTCCTGATTGTGATTTTGCTCTATAATGTAGTAGCCTCCTCCTGCCCCTGTATAGCTCATTAATGGCCGTGGTCCATTAGACAGGTCCTCTGCCTTTGGAGGAGTGAGTCTTGTAGTTATCTGGGATAGCATGATCCATGCATTCCAGTAGTTGTCCATAGAATGGGCTTGTAAAGTATGAGGTGGTCTGAGCCATAATTAACACTGTCCCAGGGTCATTGAGGGATACCACCTCAGTTTGTACAAGTGTGACGTTTGCTCATGAGAAGTACATCACTGAGATCACATAGGATGTGTGTGTATGGGATATGTATGTCTAGTGAGATGAATGTATGTTCTGACCTTAACAATGACAGGTATACCTCTATTGTGGAACATAGAGTCCCCATGTGGGTGGTGATCAGGTCCCACATGTTTTAACCCCCTGTGGGTGTGGTGACCAGGTCTGCCATAGCATTTTAGTGTAACAATCCTAGCAACTGTTGTGCGAGGGTGTCAGTGCTTGAGTAGTATACCCAGTCAATGTTTGTGTATTTGAAGTCACACAATATAAAGATGTTTGGTGAGACCTTCACATTCCCCAGTGTTCCCAGGAATAACGAGTGTTTTCCCGAGTTTGGGAGTGTGGTCTGTAGCAGTCTACAAACTGAAATGCAGTATGGCCCACTGTCAGTTGCACATGTACGTTCCCCAATGCTTTGTGCACTGCTACCAACCTGGAGGTGTGTGTATGAATGATGTATATGTATACCCCCCTATTGTTGTTGTCCAGTCCAAGTCTTGTGTCTGAAAACCATGGTATGACGTAAAACCTGTTAGTGCTGCTGTGCTTTTGTGAGCCTGAACCAGGTGTTTGTTATTGCACATATATCGACAGATTCCATGCTGATGTGAGTCCTGAGTGCATGCATTCTGAGGGTTAGACATCAGTTGTTGAGCACCATCACTCAACATTTCCTGTTCCCTGTAACGTCTATGGCTATGGTTATGTCTTCTGACCCTCGCTTCAAATAGCCACTATGTGTGTGTCAAGAGCCTAAGGCAATCTGTGAAAGCCTAGGGGTGGCAGGTGCATGGCATCCATAGCGAATGTAAGTGGCATGTTGAGCATGTAATCCCAGGCTGACAGACACTGGATCCCCTGTGAATGACAACAATATGTTAGGCAACTGTTAAATGTGATCATTTCATCTGTATACTGTGACATAGTACTTGGTGAGGGTAAGATGCTACACAAGGTCAGGGTCATACTGGCCTGGGCTACATGATCAGAGAGCTCCTCTATGTCTCTTGTCATGTAGTCCAGGGAGGAACGTCTGAGGGTTTACACACCAGCATGGTCAATGATGGAGCCATATTTGTACTTGCAGTGGACTGACAACAGTGCATGTGTCATGTGGCATATCCTGGCACCCGACACACAGCACAAAGTGACCTTCACCTTGTTCAGCCTGGTGAGTGGGATGTCAGTGTGACCAACAATTACATTCACCTAATACAAGTGTATGAGGTGTGTTGTGTAGGCCTAAGGGCAGTGACTGTGTAGCACAATGACTTTGTGAACTATGTGATATGTGTGTATGGTTGTGTGTTAGCAGTTTTTTGTGTGTCTGCTTTGGATGTCTCTGCTGCTTAGGCAAAGTATATTTAGATGCTCCAAGTATATCTTTGTGTGTCAATGTATATGGTTTGCTTTTGTCATAGGTCCATGTGCAACTGTATTTGTGGTGTGTGTGGTTACCTTCACCACCCGATAGACTGTGCCAGTCATGGCTTGGGAGAGCTCAACCTCCTGTCTGTCTATACAGTTGCACCTCTCACATATATCTGAGTTTGTTGGTAGGAGAACAGTGTTCCCTGTGTACATAAGGCAGTTGTAAGAATGCGCCAAAATTCCAATATGCACCAGCTGGACTGGAGAGTACACATGAAACTGACCTTTGGACATGCCAGGATATAATGATGACATACACTGTCGACTGATCACAAAGGATCAGTAGTGTGTCAAGTGTGTAAAAGAGTATAATAAGAAGTTATGTCTTACCATAACGTTCCATGTGAATTGTTCATCTCGCCTTTGTTCTTACACACGGGTTCGGAGCCGATCCTTGGCTCCGAGTCGGCCGCATCACCAGCTCCGCATCTTCGAGAAAGCTCGAGGCACAGTAATATCCCATGATCCTCAGGTGCTAACCCTCAGATCTAGTTTGCTATACCAGAAGAATCCCTTTTAGAACTGTGTCTAGAACACTTATAAACAGATACTACACAGTGTCTGGAACCCTACTGTCAAGTAGAGGAGAAAAGATGCCATTACTAATGTACAATAACATGCTAACCATATCTAGAAAAGGCTGAAAAGGAATTTAGTTGAAAACCGTTCTCCCAGACTGCAGGACGGGGGATGGAGGGGGGGAATGTAAGAACAAAGGCGAGATGAACAATTCACATGGAACGTTATGGTAAGACATAACTTCTTAATGTGAAATTGTTCAATCTCGCTGTTTGTTCTTACACACGGGTAGCGTCTCTAGCTCCTTTTTCCTGGGTGGCTCAAGGGAGAACATTCCTGAGTACAGTGGAACCAAACGTCGCCCTGTCCCTGGAGCTTTTGTCTAGCTTATAGTGGGCGATAAAAGTATGTGGTTTTGCCCAAGCTGCCGCTGCACAAATGGTATCTAAAGGCAAACGAGCGGTATGGGCTGAAGAGGCAGCAATCGCCCTTGTAGAATGAGCTCTGGGTTTGAAAGGGAGTTGCTGTTTCGATTCAGCATATACCAAATTTATGCAATCTGAGAGCCATTTGGATAAGGTAATCTTCGTTACTGCCTGTCTTTTTCTTTGGTCAGCATATGAGACAAATAGTTGATCTGACTTTCTGTACTCTTTTGTCCTATGTAAGTAAAATCTTAGTTGTCTGTGAACGTCCAACTTGTGCAATGTGTATTCTAGCTTATTGGAATGATTTTTAAAGAAGGTAGGTAGTTCGATAGATTGATTGATGTTCTGAATCGAACAAACCTTCGGAAGGAAGGACGGATTGGTGCGCAAGGTTACTCTATCTGGATGAAAAATCATGTACAAGGGTCGGATAGATAGAGCCTGTAGCTCTGAAACTCTCCTGGCGGAAGTGATGGCAACCAGAAAAAGTGTTTTCCACGACAGGAACTTTAACAAAGTTGTGGCTGCTGGCTCAGAAGGGGGCAACATGAGTTGTGACAGCATGAGATTAAGATTCCAAGGTGCTATTGGATTATGAAAGGGGGGACGGAGGTGAAAGGTACCTTTCATGAAGGCTTTACAAAGTCTGTGGGACATAAGAGAACCATTTTCACGACCAATATGAAAATTGGATATAGCTGCCAGTTGAACCCTTATAGTGGATGTTGATGCTCCTTCCTGAAAAAGTGTGGTAAGAAAATCTAATATCTTGTGTACTGGAGCCCCAAATGGATCTATACCTTGTTTGGAGGCCCAGTGCGTAAAACGGTTCCATTTGCTGTTGTACAATTTCCTTGTAGATGGTTTGTGGGAAGATACAATAATTTGCTGTACTGCAGGGGATAGTAACTCTGACCTGGCTAAAATGGGAAGCGGAGCAGCCAAGCTGTCAGTTTGAGGGACTTGAGAAAGGTGTGAGGAACTCCCGACGAATGTGTCAACAGGTCTGGTTCTGGGTCCAGCATCCATGGTTCCTCCACTTGATGAGATTGAAGGAAGGGAAACCAGATTTGTCGAGGCCAGAATGGGGCTATTAGTATGATGGTCCTGTCTAGACGTTTGGCTTTCTGCAAAAACCTGGGAATTAGTGGAATAGGAGGAAAGGCATACAGGAGACCCGGGGGCCAATCGTATACCAGTGCGTCCCTGGGGACACCCCCTGGAGGGGGTAACAGGGCAAAATAGCTTCTGCATTTGGCATTCAATTTGGATGAAAACAGGTCGCAGCAAGGCTGGCCCCATCTGCGGAAGATCTCTTCCGCCACTTGAGGTTTGAGGGACCACTCGTGAGGGAAAAGGATGGCTCTGCTCAGCCTGTCCACGATTACGTTGGAAGTCCCCGGGATGTGCATTGCTAACAGAAAGCGTCCATTGGACTTTGCCCATTGCCAAATTCTGAGGGCCTCTCTGCATAACGGGTAAGATCTGGTTCCCCCTTGCTTGTTTATGTACCAGACCACTGACATGTTGTCTGTCTGAACTGTCACTGTTCCCTGAGGTAAGGACTTGTGAAAGTGTTGCAACGCTAGAAACACTGCCCTCAGCTCTAGAACATTGATGTGCAGATTGTACTCCAAGTTGGACCATTGACCTTGGACTGTTTGTCCCTGAAAGAATCCCCCCCACCCTATCAGGGAAGCGTCCGTGGTTAGAGTTGCTACCGGACTGGGTAATACAAACGGTCATCCTAGTGTTAGCTCTTGACTGTGTATCCACCACAAGAGATCCTTCTTGCAAGAATTCGTGATCAAGATTTCGTGAGACAGTGGAAGTTGTAGATACGACCACTGGGCGAATAGCATCCATTGAAGAATCCTCATGTGCATCCTGCCTAAAGGAACTACAAGAAGGGAGGCTGCCATCAAGCCTAGCACTCTCAATATTTATCGCAGGGACTCTCTTGTTGTGAAGAAGGAGCAAAATTTGATGCCTGAGGTCTGATACTCTTGGTGGGGGAGAGTAACTTGAGCCAGGGAAGTGTCTAGCTGTGCTCCTATAAATAAGATACGCTGTGACGGCGATAAGACAGATTTTCCAAAATTCACTGTTATGCCTAGTGAAGAGCAAAGACTGATGGTGCAGTCCCTGGCTTGTAGAGCGATACTCGGTGGTGGCAGATAGGAGCCAGTCATCTAGATAAGGAAACCCGAATCCGTTTGTCTCAAGTGAGACGCTACTACTGCCATGCATTTGGTGAACACCCTGGGGCTGAGGTGAGACCAAAGGGCAGAGCCCGAAACTGAAATGACTGGCTCCCAGCCGGCGCAGGTGATCTCTGGACACCCTGGCCATCTTGATATGGTAGTATGCGTCTTTAAGATCTATAGAGCACATCCAGTCGCCCTTCTGCAGAAAAGGGAGGATTGACTGAAGCGTGACCATCCGGAACTTTTCCTTTTTCACAAAGGTATTTAACTTGCTGATGTCTAAAATTGGCCTTCAGTCCCCTGTTTTCTTTGGAACTAAAAAGAACCTTGAGTAAGTTCCGGATCCTATTTGGTCCACTGGGACTGGTTGGATGACTCTGTTTTCGAGCAACCTTCCTAACTCTATGGTTGCTTGGTCTCGCAGACTGGGTAGAACGTCTGGGAGTTTTTTGGAGTTGGGTGGCATTTTTATGAAGGGAATGTTGTCGCCCCTGGTAACTATGCTTTTTACCCAGGAATCTGATGTAAGATTTAGCTAGGCCTCTGGGTATAAAGCCAAGTGACCCCCGACTGCCTCCAGAGTAGGACAGCCGGGCCTGCACTCAGGAGTGCTGGAAGGGCTTTCCAGAGAAGGTCTCTCTGTCGCCCTGATTTTGTGGACCCCCTCTGCCAGCTGGGCGGCGTCTTCCATTTTTTCCCCTCCTCTGCCTCTGGAGGGGGCGTCACTTTGGGTGTGCTGAAAAGATCCCTGAGTCTTTCAGAACCACATTTTTCCTCCTCATTGCCCTTTAGGGTAGGGCCTAGATGGAACGGAAAATGGACCCCTGCAGACAGGGTCTTCCCTTCTTGTTCACACCTCGTGAGAGTCTCCTTTACTTTGGGCCCAAACAAGGAGGCACCATCAAAGGGGGCATTGGCAAAGGAAGACTTAAAGGCTTCCGCAAAGGAGCATAAGCACAACCAGGATTGTCTTCTCAGGGTGATTGCTGAAGCTGCCGCTCTACTCGACCCTTCGGCTGCGTATGAAATCAGCCTCATGGACGAGTTGACTATGGAATTTAGGGTGTTAAGTTGCTGTCACTTTCTTGGCGACAACAGCATCTGTGTGTCCCTGGAGTATCTCCCAGTTCCTTAATGAGATCTCTGTAAACGTGAAATACGTAAGGTAGTTGAGCGATCGGATGGAAAAAGTCGCCGAACTAAATATGCGCTTCCCATATCTGTCCATTGTCCTAGAATCCTTATTAGGAGGATGGACTGAGGAAGATGATTCAGACATCTCTTTCTTAGTGGCCACCGCCACCACCATAGTATCTACGGGAACTCCTTTTGTAAGATAGGATTTATCTTGGGGAGCCGTCATGTATTTATTTGGTTTACGAGGGACTGGTTCCACTGTATCAGGTGTTTCCCAAGCCCTCCGAGCTATTAGATCCATGAGATCGTCAAAGGGTGGAGTCAACCAGGAGGTAGAAGGTTGAGTCCCAAATGCCTTCAGTAAGACCGATTCATCCACAGAAGGGGTAAGGGTTTGCCAGTCCCCCCTTTGTTTCAGGATTTCCAAAATGTCTGCAAACGAGACATCCTCAGAGGTGGACCATGGGGACCCTTCTGTTTCATCTAAATCGGTATCAGATGGGACAGATTCCTGAGGGGAATCTATGTGCCTCCTCTTGCACAGTCGTTTCCTCGGAACATCCTCAGCAGGAGCTTCTGGGGATGCATCTGAGGAACCAGAGTCACCCTGTGGGGACTTCTGAGGCATTGGGTCTCGACGCTTGGTAGGCACCGAAGGCACAGAAGCAGAACGCGGACCTTTTGGGGAAGGAGACGAAGATACCGATGAAGTATGTGTCTGATCAGACAAGACCTTCCTCATGATGTCAAAGGCACCGGTGCCCCGAACCGAAGATCCGACCCGATCTGAAGAAGGAGGTAGTTTCTCTGGAATTGGAACCATGGGCTCCGACACTGAGGACAGATCCGAACTGATCTGAGCCGAGGCACCGAGGGGAAGAGTCGGAACCGATATCTCGGTTCGACTATCCCCCCCGGAACCCAGGAAAGATCTTCGGCTCCGAGACTCTCCGGCTGGTTCCGAAGGAGTCGATGTCAATGGAGCCGATAGCACTACTGGAGGCTTCGGCACCGAGGGCTCTACAATCATCGGTTCTTCGACTCCTAACACCGATGACTCGACGGGTCTCGGAGGAGGAAGTGTTGAGGGAACTGGAATAGCTTCGAGTTTCGAAACCAGCTGGGACGAAACCTCGATTAATTTGGACAAAGCCGAGTTCTCCATAAGGTTCTGTACCACTCGGTCCATATCAGAGTCGGAAAGTGGCCTCGAAGAACGGGTCAAAGGGATCGAAGCCGTCACCGAGAGAAGGATAGCAGATGGTGGTACCTCTGATACCGGCTCCAAGACCTGAGCCTCATGCAGAGATAAAGTCTCGACACCCGGCACCGAAGTCATAGGAGCCGGTGTCCGAATCTGAAAAGAGGTGCTCGGAGCCGATGACTTGGGCTCTGACACTCTTGAAGACTTTGACCCCTTCGAAGACTTAGAAACCTGTTCAGCCTTGTCCAGGGCCTCCTGAAACTCAGGTTTAAGCAACCCTCTGTCAACCAACTTCCTGCGTCTTTCCAGCATGACCCTCCCACTAAAGGAATGACAAATGGAACAGTCTTCCTGCAAGTGGAGAGAGCCAAGACAGTAGATGCAGGATGAGTGGTTGTCAGTAATGAACATCTTCTGTCCGCACTGACACCTTTTAAAACCAGATTTGTTCTTTTCTGACATTTTAAAAGAAAGGGAAAAATCCAAGAAAAAGCACAGCACACTTAAGAAAAAATCCCTATAATACAATTTAAATGTAATATATATATATATATATATATATATATATATATATATATATATATATATAAACTGTAAAACACACATATATATATATATATATATATATATATATATATATATATATATATGAAAATAGAAAAAGTTAAAGGCAAAAAACTATTATTTATTTATTTATTTATTTATTTATTTTTTTTTAAGTACTGTAAATTCTGACAGAAAACGGCCTAAGGCCTTTACTAAGAATTTTAAAGTAACAAACTAACTAAACTAGTCTTAAACAACAACTATATAATAAAACTTATCAAACACTATAAAGAATGAGTATAAATCTGTAAAATTAGAAGTATATAACAAGAAATATATAGAAAAAATTCTACTGGCCCGAGCCTCTCGATGCGATCTGCTGCTAGCGGCAAACTAGATCTGAGGGTTAGCACCTGAGGATCATGGGATATTACTGTGCCTTGAGCTTTCTCGAAGATGCGGAGCTGGTGATGCGGCCGACTCGGAGCCGAGGATCGGCTCCAAACCCATGTGTAAGAACAAACGGCGAGATTGAACAATTTCACATCAGGGGTTTAGTGTTCAGGTTTGTTGTTGCTGTGGAAAGATAATCTACAAAGGAGTACAGACAGAAACATTACACCTCCTTCAGCTATGTCAGAAATATCGATGTACAGTCATATATGTCCTGAGTCAGGGTCAACTGTACCTGACTGACAATGTCGACATCCTGTCAGACAGGCCCATACATACATACCCACCTCCCAGTGACAAAAGGCCCTAACATCATACCAGGAGATATCACGTGTAGAATGTGTAAACTGGTCCTCCCAATGCCAAATGAATCCCATCACGTGGATATTGTTTCCCCGTATGTGTCATAAGTGAACAACAGGACAAAAAGACACTGCACCCGAACAGTCTGTTGAGCCTCACACTCTCTACAGTATCTTACACTTTTGAATGTGTTACAGCAACATGTGGCACACCCCACAAGTGTTGGTGCACAACACACCATGGGAACTATAGTCCTATAAGCCTACGAAGTCCAAAATGCTAGTCTATGGAGTCCATCATGATTGCAGTCAGGAACAGAGCTATTTGAAACCGACAAACACACAACCCAAACGTCTGTGGTATGTTAATGGGCACATCATGTTCCCCAAACCTGCTAGATATCTTGGAAGTCAGCCACCCAGGACATACATCACTGACAGGAGCAACACAGGTCCCACATAGACTTTGATCAGCCCTTTACCAACATCACAGACACATGTTGTATTCACAAAACCAACAATCCATGCATGAATATGTATTGTCATATGAAGGAATGGTAATTTGTCCACAGATAGATCACACAAGCTACGAATTGTGTATTTCTGTTCAAGATGTTCACACCTGCTGACCCACAAGGTTCATTCCTGGGATTGCATAACACTAAGTGCACACACATTACCATGTCCAGTCTGATGATGTCAGCAACCTACAAATATAGCATGTGAATAGAAACCACAGAGTAAAGCATATAGCATGTCATGTTAGTGCGTATTTCACTAGTATCATAACATAGTTAGATAGGGGTTTGAATCCTGCAATTGCTGAGTGTATGTGTGTGAGATTGGCTTGGTGGAGAGTGGCTTTTTTGGAGACTGTGGAAACACATTAGGAGTGGAGAATACCTCTTTGCCAAGTGTGATGATGTCAGCATCCTACAAATAGAGCATTGGAAATGAATGCTCCCAATAAAGCAAATAGTGAGTCGTGTTAATACATATCTCACTAGTGTCATAACATAGTTAGGTAGGGGCTTGAATCCTGTAAATGTGTGTAAGATTGCCTTTGAAAAGAGTGGCCTTTTTGGAGACTGTGGAAACACATTAGGAGTGGGGAATACCTCTTTGCCAAGTGTGATGATGTCAGCATCCTACAAATAGAGCACTGGAAATATATACTCCCAGTAAAACAAATAGCATGTCGTGTTAATGCGTATCTCACTAGTGACATAACATAGTTAGATAGGGGTTTGAATCCTGCAAATGCTGAGGGTGTGTGTAAGATTGTCTTTGAGAGGAGTGGCCTTTTTGGAGACTGTGGAAACACATTAGGAGTGGAGAATACCTCTTTGCCAAGTGTGATGATGTCAGCATCCCACAAATACAGCAGTGGAGATTAAAACACCCAGTAAAGCATATAGCATGTCATGTTAATATATATCTTCCTAGCATCATGATACAGTTAGGTAGGGGTTTGAATCCTACAAATGCTGACTGTGTGTGTAATCCTATGAGAGGAGTGGCCTTTTTTTGAGAATGTGAGAACACATTGAAAGAGGTAAAAACCCCTTTTGCTGGTTTGATGATGTCAGTATCCCACAAAAACAGCAGTGGGAATGAAAGCACCCAGTAAAGCATATGGCGCATAGTGGTAATGCATATGTGTTTAGTACCATGACATAGGTAGGTAGGGTTTTCAATCCTGCAATTGTTGAGTTTGTGTGTGTGACACTGTTGAGCAAAGTGTTGTGTGTTTTGCTACTACTACTACTGTATGACATATCAGTAAAACAACAGTATGCGCATTGCACACTGCTGGTATCTGTGTGGCAATTACACATATGTACATGTGACCTAAATTGGTAACTGTGTGGACAAGACATATATGTACATGTGACCTCATTCACGTCATAGGTGTGAAGCCTGCTGTCAACACAACTACATCGGTCACCATTGACATTTTTTGCTGCTGATTCTTGGACCGTAGCTCACATATGTATGTATGTATGTGACAGGTCCAGCCACTGTAGTGAGCTGTGCCCTAGGGCATCTGTGTCACACACACACACATGACAGTTGTTATACAATAGTGTGAGTGTGGGTGTATGCCTGTGGCATATGACAGACATGCCCAAACACAACACAGTCTGTCAATAATGGACATTCATGGTAGGTATACAACAAACCCATGTATATGCATACAGACACCTTATTATTTATGTGATACACTGAGGGACATCAGCATAGCCTTGGGGATGTGGATATCAAAGGACAGACGAAATCACATGTGGCTGTCTGTACACATTGGTACCCCTGCTACACGTTGTGTGCTACTACCAATGTGGTACAATCAGGATACTATGTGTAGCAAATGTGGATGAGTATGCTGTTGTTGGATCATAGCTTCATAACATGTGTTTGTCAATAGGTATGTGTCTGTATGATAGCCTCATGGAAGATAGGTGTCTAATCCGGGGAATGCTTTGTAGGCCACTGTATGCATCACCAGATGTGGCTGTACATATCCCTAGTGTGTATGTGTGTACCTAGGACAGACACATGGCAAACAGGAGTGGTCATGGGAATGTGTGGTGGTCATTACCACTGGTAACTGGTATAGTACAAAACCAGAAAGATTCTAATGCTACTGTGTATCCCACAGCTGTGTGTCAGTTGTCAAGACATCATGTAACGATTTGTTAAAATCAGGCTGTTGAGGTTATGTACACTACCAGAATGCTAACCAATGACCGATATCAACAGTATCACCCACAGCATAGTGTCATACCATGTCATACACACATGTGTACCCAAGTTGTGACATATGTGTAGTGACATGCATATTGGACACCAATAGGAAATATGAAGTATTAACACTGTGTAGTACAGGGCATGTCACCCTTTACATGTGCCCACCATGCACATACATGCAAACAGTGCACCTCCACCATGTTCACAAATGTACACCTTGTAATCTGTACAGCACACATCATAGATGTTACATCCACTCTACAACACATGCTGCCAGTACCACACACATCAGCCAACTGCCACACGTGTGGACAATCCATGTTTGGTATTAACACTGGTGTACACAAAACAAAATTGATAATCACTGCTGGGATGCATCATGCCTGCTCAGATACACCTACAAGGATATCATTACCCATTACTGTTCACAACATGCTAACATTGCTACACTGCTAGTAGGTCACCCTGTGCATCAGCACTGTGTTATCCTGTTTCTGCATCAATGTCACAGATGACAGGAGGTGGCACAGTTTCATCATATGCACAGGGTGTGTGGTTGTTTTCCAGAGCCCGACAATGACTCAGCCAATCAACATGTATGTGTGTGTGTGTGTGTGTGTGTGTGTGTGTGTGTGTGTGTGTGTGTGTGTGTGTGTGTGTGAGGGACAACAGTACAGTATGGGTCAGTGTTGATGTGATGTGTATGTGTATGTGTCAGCCCTACGTGTTGGTAGTATGTGTGTGTGTCTGCATGCACACAGTACCCCCTTGTGGCTGCCAATTATGGGAGTTTGTGGAACAGCCACAGACTGTACCTGCCAGGCTGTACAGATCACTGTCTCCGGCCACGAACACAGTACCTGTGCCTGCCAGGGGTACGGACTGTATCGGGTACTAAGCCAGACTGAGTACTATCGTCAGAGGCAGAGGGATGTTGACTGGACCCATGTCCCTGCTGGGACTGGCCAGAGCCACGTGCATGTGGTCATCTCGGACGGTCTACCGAAAGCCCAGCCACAACATTGCTGGGGCTGGTACTGGCACTACGGGAGCGGCTGGCACTTGCTTGTTGTCCGCGTCAGCTGCCAGCTGAGGATGTTGCTGGCATACATCCACATCGACGTCCCAGCTGTCCTGCACTGTCCAGGCACATGGACATAACATTGCAGAGGACATCTAGTGTCTCCCCCCAATGTCTATCAATGACATTGGTGTAATTGCGGATGGCACTGACAAGGTCATGGATACTGTCATTGATTGCAGTGTTATGAGCCCTCTGCACCCTTAGTCCCTGCCTGGTGTACCGTTCCATACGTGCCTGTGCTTGCATCACAGCCCGGAACATACCTGAGGTTGTGAGACCTGTGCGGGCATGCCTGCCAGGGGCATTACACCCAGCGATGCTCCCACGAGAACCCTTGGACATATGCCGATGTGGTACCATTCCATGTGTCTGGGCATGGCTGCTGTGTGGGGTTGCATGTGCCATGGATACCACATTTTCCTGGTCAATGCCTACCGTATGCTGTTCCTCACCTAAAGCCATTGGTGTTGAGGGATGTAATGGCAGTACGTATGTGCGCATAGATGGGGTGGAAATCTGTGTACTGTCGATTGGTGGACCACATTACCTCAGCACCTGTGAGAGGGAGACAGGAAGCACACTTTACCATCTGTACAGGATGGTCGCACACATGCACACATGCACACATGCACACATGAACACATGCACACATGCACACATGAAGACATGCACACATGAACACATGCACACATGCACACATGAACACATGCACACATGAACACATGCACACTAATACACTACACATTCAAGATGACACACACACACCAACAGCAATATGGAACATAGTCGTCAGTGGTTGATGGTGGAGTGCAGTATCACAATACAAAGAGTCTTCTCACATGTGTCAGCATGCAGGATGTGTGTTGCTTGACAGCATGCAGTGCGAGTGTAGAGAGTTCATGTAGTTAATAGTATACATGTCGTTGATGCATGTGTGTTGTACACTGATTGCCCTCACCCTGGTAGACAATGTGTACATGGACACAACATTGCACTGCAAGTCTGAAACACTTTCCAATGTCATGTGCACCATCACTCATAGGTATACAAACCATGTCCGGATGCATACAACTGTCAGGTGTCTAACGATGAATGCTATGTGTAGTACTACAGGTACTGTAACTGGATGTAGTGTAGTACCATGAGCCATCATCAGGCAGCATCATGTGGTCACTCAAGGACATTGATGCATGTCACACTGGTAACTATCTTGCTGTACCTGACCTGCACCACTTAGGCTACATTAAACAGTTCACGGACAGTCATTGCATGGGCATGTCAGGTGTTTAGTAGGGAACATTGCCTAACATGACTGTGTTGTGTGTTGACGCATGTCACACTGCCCCATGATAGGGCTCTACCCCCAGGTATAGTATGTGTGCTGCGTTGATGACATATGGGATACTGGAGTACGACCTTACAGCAGGTGTCTACATACGCCATGTGTATCATATTAACACATACTGCATATGACAAAGTGCTGTATGTTGTGTGCATGTGTATTGATGATGCCTATACAATGTCCACTACAGTGTACCCCAGTTGTTTGTGATGCTCTGTATGTTGCATATGTATGAGTCAGCTACTCATGTCATTGTGAAGTGCATAGTCACACAGAGAACATGCAGAGCATGCACTATGCCTAGGTGTTTAACATGTGTATATGGCCTACAACTCTCCTATGACATGCAGATGTTATATGCTAAATTGACTGTAGCTCACTCACCAGCATGGGTCTCCTGTCTTGCTATCACACCAGAGGGACCTGCAAGGATATGAGACAGTATGTCAGTGTCAACAACTATGGCATTGCTGCTGTGAATCTGCAATTATACAGTACTACATGGGGTGACAGTCACAGGCATACAGATAATGTCCCGAATTATCAGTATTGCGTGACACCAGGCACCACATATTCTGCATACACAGTACACATCTGATTAATGCATATTACAACACTTTGGATAACAGTGGTCTACGGATATGCCATGTTACCTGCACGCTCGTTGTCGCTGTGCTAGGTGACTCCGGCCTCCATGATGACACAGGTTTGTTGTAACGATTGGCCAGGAGCCACCACGTTGAGGAGCAGCTCTTCCACTCTGGTGAGGGGGGATGTGTGGCAGCACCACCACCTGTGGCAAGCTGTTGTCTGTGGACATCGGAGGCATGCTGCCGGACATGTCTGATTAAATCACTGCAGTGATGGCGTACCTGCTCATATGTCCAAGTTATGCATGCCTACATCATTCACCCGATGGACAACATCCTGCCACAGTGCAGTGCGACCATGCTGGTCCTGGCAGGATCTTGAAAACAGTAGATTGTAATGTTGGATGAGTGCATCTCTGATGACATCCTCCTCCTCAGGGGTATATGATGGCTTTCGGTAATGTGCCATAACACTGGAAGACAATTAAACAGTAATTGTGAAAAAGACATGTTGCACACTCATTCTAATATACAGACATCATTGAAATGCCATATATAACAACCTATTGGCTGTCAGCAGATACACACTTTTAATAACACATATGACTGCTAAGACCACAACTGCCTGACAGTGCCTGGGACATGCTAAATACAAAACCATGTTCTGCACAGCCACAAAGTGAAACCAGTATGTAGGACAATACAACAGTACATGGCACACTGTATGTGACACAATGCAACACCTAGCCACAGGAGGTGTATATGAAGCTAATGCGTACAGACATTTGTCATCCATTTAAATCTATGTACAGTACGGTTATGGTACTAGCAGTACACCACACAACTTGTTGATAGCAAACCCCTCAGTAACATATGTGCACATTCACCACTATAGGTGGCATACTGCTGTACTACACTATACATGTTGCTGGATACGCACCTATATCCTGTGACACACATACCACCGAGGACATGTTACAGGCATACCCACACACACATCAGACATACCTACAAGACACAAGGGTATGGCAACCCAGATGACAGTTACCTGTGTATCATACATTACTGTGTGTCAGCACATACATAACCTCATGCCTGAGGTATGTGATGTGTGTGGACTACAGGTAACAAACAAAAGTGTGTTACCAAGCCATGTGGATATAAACCACACTGTGCAGTTGAGGCATACAACTTCAGGTAGTACTACAGTCCATATGTGACTTGTATTCACTAGTGTTAACAATCAATAAGCATACATGTACTGCTTTAGCCTACAAAGGCACACTCCATTCGACAACATGGGACTACATCACAACGTATGCATTAGTGATATTCAGCCCTGCCAATAGCATACGGACCTTTGGATGAGATTAGAGCTACAACATTACATACCATGGTATACACAGACTCCCAGTAGGCTATCACACATATACACATCATTGTAAAAATGAACAAAATCCAAGAACAAGTACTCCGACCAGCAGTACCAAAGACACCCTCAGGAAAATATGTGTAAAAATGTATAATTACACGAATCCGCCAAACAGATGAAAAATCACGTAATTTATTGTGACTAAAATCCAAACAATACTATTTGTTTGTATTGTTTGGATTTTAGTCACAATAAATTACGTGATTTTTCATCTGTTTGGCAGATTCGTGTAATTATACATTTTTACACATATACACATCATTGATACATTCACATACACATTCTCCATCACACACAGTCAACTTCACATAGCATGTGTTGCAACAGGTACATATGTGTGTGTATCATGTCCTAGGTAGCTGATAGGCTGTTATCCATAGGGCCTATGGAAGCATAGACATATGGTACCCTGCACTACGACACACATGTAATGTAGGTTCCTGTGCCCCTGTCATGCAGAGCCACAGGGGTGATTACCGGGTTGTGTTTCCTATCTCACATGCAATCATCATGGTTATTGATGGCAACTGCTAATGAGGACCTTCATATGCTGTTGATAGGTAGTTGGTTCGACAGTATGGTATGTGTCTGTGATGATGATGTGCCAGTCAAGCATGTTCTGCTTTTTACATTACAAGGTGTTGGGCAGTAGAGTATGTATCTTGTCTGGTGTTCCATCTGTTTACATGGAGCATGTCTAACACCTGTGGGTTTGCCATAGCTTTGTATGTTGGCCAGGGGTGGCCTCTGGGTAGGCGGTATGCGACACAGTGTACTGTTCTGTGGGATTCTGAGGGACACAGCTAAAACATGTTTCACAATCAGGGACATCCCTGGAAAGTTGACTGAGTTAGGAGGTATGGCCTCTGCCCTACTCAGATATGCCAGTGTTTGTGCTGCTATGATACTGTGGTGGACATGTGTGCAAAATGGACAGCTATGTATGGGGCGTAATTTTTTTTGGGGTACAGATTGCCCTTTTTTTTTTTCAGGGGAGACTGGAAAGTGAGGTAGAGGAAGTAGGTATATTTGGGGAGGTAGGTTGGGTAGGTAAACAGACAAGACAAACAAGATGCATACAGGGGTGGAGTATGACACATGGGGTGGGTGAACACAATTGACGGGGACGGATGTTTGGAAATCGCAAGCCCATGAGCCCACAGATGGTAACAGTGGGACTGAGATCCCCACCCATGGGCAGTCACCACTGGACCTTTACAGAACCGAGGGTCGCTGTGCTCGGGGCTGCATAGGAGGGGCAGGCTCACCCATGAGTCACGCCACTCTCGCCTCAAGCTGGTGTAGGGGATCAGCAAATAAACGCTGGATCTCCCTACACACCACAACCTGGACCCTTCGGAGGGTGACAGGAGGCCCTTCTCTGCCCACACTTGCAGGGGGGGGTGAGCCCCATCCCCTGCAGCGCTTCCACCCGAAGGTGGCACAGGACCTACGGAGGAGGGTGGCCCGGGCTGGGCACCAGACCTGCTGGTGCCAGGTGCAACTGCCAGCTGAGGAGGGACAGGTGGGTCCACTGGGACCGGCCTTCCCATACGTTCTGTGATTAGGTGTGTTTAATTACAGCATAGACAACAGCATTCCAAGTTAGTTGTAACAGCATGCAGTAATATTCCCATTAACCCAACACACCAGGGTTACAACAGTTGAACAGCAAGCATAACACATGCATGTATTGAACGACAGTGGACATTACAACAGCATGCAGGGATGATTGGTGGCAACAGGCCACCAAGATTGTGGTGTTTTAACAGGGGACATGCATCAAAGTAAGTGCAGATTTTATATAACAATAGGACATATGTCCCAACAAATGTTATGAAATTAGACATACCCACTGAGGTGTGGAATTGCATTGTTTATGCACATGGAGTAGGGTGTAAAAAGAAACCTCCATTAACATCTAATTAGTACTTTAACTCTACACTACATTCCTATTGACTGCAGGTGTATATCCCCTACATGTATTCTTACACTAGGCAACATGCATTTGATTGCGTTATGGGTTTTGCTACTTCATTATATACCTGACCTATATCTGACATAGTAACTGTCCAGGATGCAGATGTTACTGCTACATACTTGTATTAAATTGACCTGTTTATGTATCTGCACATCTGGGTGTGTTCACATGCCTTTTTCACTTGTTTTCTACACAACCCTACTTTTCAGGTAGCACACTAACATTTCTGGGGAACACCTTGACAGGCTACTCATGTGCCAGATTTACCTATGCATGTCAGCCATTTCACAACTGTTGTGGACTGTTGCATACTTCACAGCTACTGGCACTTCCTTCATCCACTTTATATGGGACTGCACTACTGGGGGTTGTCAGCACTTAATACAACAGTAACATTTCTTCACTGCAAGGGTACAACAACATTTCTGAGTAACTGGCACATACACACTGCAAGTAGTATACCTTTCTTATTTACATTAAAACTCTTTTCTACAGGCTCTCTCCTTTATTTGACATTACACTGCATACAGTAGACCTATTCAGGACATGTTATACCTTTATTGATAGGTTACAAGACTGTTTTTCAGGCTCACTCACTTTTTATTTATGACAGTGCATGCAGAGATAGTATTCCAGACAGGTTTTTGCTTTATTCATGGGTTACTACACTCTATTCCTGGATATCTGACTTATGATATGTAGCAGTACATGCAGAGGATTTATTCAGGGAATGAATGTTTTATGCTTCACAGCTACTGTCACTTCCTTCATCCACTTCCTATGGGACTGCACAACTGTGGGTTGACAGCACCTAATACAACAGTACTCTTTTTTTATTGCAAGGGTACAACAACATTTCAAAGTAAGTGACACAGACACACTCCAAGTTTTATATCTTTATTAATTACATTGAACACTCTTTTCTACAGGCTCTCTCCTTTACTTGTTATTACAGTGCATACGGAAGACATATTCAGGATATAGTATACCTTTCTTGATAGGTTACAACACTCTTTTTCAGGCCTGCTCACTTATATGTTATGACAGTACATGCAGGGATAGTATTCCAGAATTATTTTACTTTGATTGGTGGGTTAGTACACTCTATTTCTGGCTCACTGACATTTGTTATATAACAGTACATGCAGAGGATTTAATCAGGACATTTTATTGCTGTATTATTGGGCTGAAACACTTTTGTCATGCTCACTCACATATATCATGTAACAATACATGCAGAATATTTACTAACCTGCCTGGTGGTGCAGCCTTAGCAGCCTATCCTCATAGGCTTGCTGATTCATAGCACGAGCACCTGCAGCTGTGGAGTAAATAAAGGGATATTGAGACATACCTATCCATTATTTAGACTATATTAGCTTGTCTTACATACTGCATTCCATGGCTACCTACTAAGTAGTGGGGCATCACGCATTTGACAGGCCTCCTGGATCCACTGGTTCAGAAGGTCCTGCTTCTGCCTCTTCAGGTCTGCATGATGGTGACGCACCTGCTCACCAGTCCGAGGGATGCCTGTGGCACAGGTGAGTTCATGAGCCAACCAGTTCCAAGCCTCCGCCTTATACTCCATTCCTTGGAACTGGCCCTGCAGGAGTTGAGTCTCATGCCGATGGACTAGGAGCCAAACCATATATCTTGACTCCTCGATGCCCCAGCGTTGCGCTCGAAAGCGTGTACCCTCTCCAGCACCAGACATTCTAACTGCAGATGGGAGCTACAATCAGTTATGGTGAGTATTCCCACCTATGCGACTTAAATATGCCACATTTCCTGCACTTTTCTGTGATTGGCCATTTTTGAATATTCTCAGCTGACTGCAGACCTGCTTAGCAATGGTTAATCAAACATTTATTACTATATATATGTTAACAGTGGATGTTTATCCTAAGCTGTCGTAGCTTAGTGGTTCAGTACTTTGATTATGGTGCACAGTGTCCTGGGTTCAAACCTTATCATTGCTTTGTATTTTACTACTGTCCAGACAGGTTAGGGGGTGTGGCTGTGTTTAAGCAACTTTGCTCTACGTTGCTCCATGTTGCCCAATGGTGCGCTGGTTGGAGTGGCGCGCACCTCCGCACAAACCGATTGCGCTGGGTAAAGTGCTATTTAGCTATGGACAACTGCATTGTGCTGGGTAAAGCGCTATTTAGCTATGGGCAACTACATTGCGCTGGGTAAAGCGCTATTTAGCTATGGGCAACTACATTGCGCTGGGTAAAGCGCGAGTTAGCTAGGGGCAACTATACTGTGCTGGGTTAAGCGTTGCTTAACTGCAGCCAATTATATATCAGGTTCCTTTATAAATAAACATTTTGTTCACTGATACATAAGCCATTTGAATGCTTTTTAGTAAAAGTTTCATCATATAGGTCAGGAATTATTTCATATACTAATTTGGAACAGAAAATAGGAAAGGGAGTGGTGGGATTCAAACCATGAATGCCACCTCTTTGTGTGAACGCTCTACCACTACGCTATTACTATTTGGAGCAATTTGCATAAACATTCCTTATAATGTCGAGATTGCTAACTGCAGCTAAGCAATGGGCACACACGCGCACATACACGCAAATACGGGCAGCTATATTGGGAATTAGAAAAAAAATTAATAGTTTTACTTTTTATAACTGTACTGGGGTTTACAATGTCAGGGAATGTGGTGTTGGGTACATGGACATTTGAGCGGACTCGCTCTTGTGTGTTGACATTTTGTTTTTTAACACACTTGCAGGGGCATAGACCTTTCCACTGCTCGGCAGTCGGACAACCCCCTGCTTGCCTGCACGGTCCGTGTTGGACTTGGGTTTGAGTCAGCGTGCCCTCATGAATATTCATGGAACGCTGATGTCATACAGTTCAACTGCAGCCTCCAAGTAAGACTTATTTAGTCTTACACGGAGGATTCGTGAATCCGGGGGTTTGTTTTCCAACTGTGCTTTAAAATACATAAATATTATCTATATAACTAGTTAAGTCAGGCATTTAATTTGTGAATTACATTCACAAACTGTAATCCCCAATTGTGTAAACAGAGAGAACTCTGGATAAAAAATAATTTGCTTCACCATTTGAAACATCCCTAAAGGTAAGTAAGCAAAAATTCTAGTTGGGACGTTAAGTGAATGTAAAAATAATGACTACAAAAAACCTTTGCACAAAGCCAGAAGCCCATCTTATTAGTGAATAATAATCATATCAGCCAGCACTTAAATACACTTATAATACAAAATAAAGTAACAATCCATCCAGAACATTATACAAACAGGAAAATAACTTTCTATCAAGAGATTTAATGAACTTTCTACAGCTGTTTTCCTAATTCTATATTTCATAAAGTGAAGCAATCACCTAGGACTCTTCACCCTGTAATATACGAAAGCACTTGTTACAGAATGTTACCTTAACATATCTAAATGAACTAAACATCAAGCAAAGCTAAAAGATTTAATATTCTTTGCAATAATAATTATACTAACAAAATGCACCTGTCCAAGGAGCACTAGCTGTGCCTTCCTACTGAAAGCGAGCATTGTATTCAGAAATTAGCCTAATCTATGCTAAATATAAGGGGAGAAGATCTCCTTACATTTGGGTGATATTCCTTTGGCAATTAACTGTGGTAGAAGACAAATTTTTTTGCATGGTGCAAACCTTCCTGCACTGACCCCCCCCCAATGAAATTGCACCAATGATGATTTCCTATGGAAAACAGTGATTGAGTTTATGTTCCTCAGCACTTTTTTCTTTGTGCTACTGACACTTGAGAAATTTCACCTCAGTCAACTGTAGAGGAGCCATAATAGGGAGGATTTTTTTTTCAGTAAATACACATGCCTGACAATCATACTGGGATCATAGATTCCTGTGTAAGTACTACACAATTGGTCTGTAGATCATTTCATGCCTAGCTATAAAGCCCTATTCAAAATTTCCCTATAGCCTCAAGGAGGGCAAGACAAGATAGACTGGAGAGAATCTGAGGCTGCCTATCCAATTATCTAGGTTTATCTTGAAGGTGGAAAGAGTGCTACTCTGCTTAACATGTACAGTAAGTTTGTTCCAAAGGTGAGGGAAACATTGAGAATGAATCTATCACTCCAACATGCATTATTTATCTGTTGATGAAGTTTCAGTTCCTTTAACTGAGCATTTAATGTACCATTAGTTCTGTAAAGGAATAGGAGATTAAATATTGTTGGATCTTTCATGGCATGAAAGGCCAGACAGAGACCTCAATGGAGAGGTCTGTAAGAGACTGAGTGCATAGAAAGGGATGCCGGTCTCACGTGATAATGAAGATTTTTGAGGCCACTGATCTTTTTAGTTATGTATCTCTAGTGGTTCCCACTGAAACTAGGGTAGCTAGTAGCTGTAGCATAGTCCAGATACAAGTTTGCTGCATCTGGGTTTGTTTGTAGTGGTTGCTTGTTCTAAACATGTTTAGCAGGCCATCTTGGATTGGAAGGGGCCTTTCTGGACTCTAGTGAGTGTCTGGTGAAGGGTGGTTGGTCTAGGGCTTTGAGTAAGCATCCTCAATGGTCCTTTTGAACCTTTTTAAAGTTTTCACATTTTTAGCTTCTAGTATTTAAGCCCTGCATTTGAGCAGGTTTCTGCTTGTTTGCCCATCGCCCAGCACCATGCATTGCTGCCCAATTGTGCCCCATAGCTGGACAGATTCATTCAACAGTTTTTTCCCTTAGATACAGCTGTAGCACATTAGTGTAGCCATCATCCTTAATACTTTCCCAGTCAAAGAAATACTGCTAGTGAGCTGAAACCTATTAAATTACCAACAAAAAATCCCAGGCAGAAATATTCATCCACTGAGATCCTCCTTAATCGATCTTGAAAACCCCCTTAGTGATAACAGTCTTCAACCTAGCATTATGGGCAGTTAGACCACCCTTGTTTCTCCTGCCAACCTTGTTGACTTGGTCTCTTGAGGCCGTGTAGCAATTTCCTCATTTACACTGACAACCCACTACTAATATCTCACTCTGAAACAGATTATGAGAGATGTAGCTACACCAAGAATCTTGAATCCATGCTCTCTCCCACTCAAAACAATGAAACAGAAGAGGTTGTCAACCCACCCACCACTACACATGCACATAGTGCCACTACTCATACACATAGTACAGATCTAACACAAAAATCAACATACATGGAGGTTCTCTCAAAAAAACTACCGACACCAGAGACCTCCAAAACACAAGTCTGCTACAACTAACACAGTCTCCACAGCACCCATGACACACAGCAGCACCAGTGTCTCGCCCACTAAGCCCATAAGGCATAACATTCAAAAGACAAATTTTCTAGTCATTGGAGACTCAGAAGTGAGATACACTGATGTCCTACTTACCAGGCTGAATAAGGAGAAAGTCACAGTCAGCTGCCTGTCTTTTGCCAGGATACATCAGATCACACATGCACTCAGGTCTCTCAGCAACAAATACCATTATGACTCTGTCATAGTTCACGTTGGAGTGAACGACCTGAGATATACCTCACTGGACTAAAATTCCCACCATTTGGAAAACATCCTACCTAATCCCACTACATAAAGGAGGCTCCTTCACTGAATTCTCCAGTTATAGACCAATAGTTATACTTTCTCCACTTGCAATGATTATGGGAAAATGTATACACAGACAACTCATGCATCACCTAATCCAGAATCACCTCATGGCAGATACCCAATACGTCTTCTGTCCACACCACAGCACTACTTCACCCCTACTAGCTTTACCAATACCATAAACAATAACCGTAACAATAATCACATATCCTCAGCCCTCTTCTTGGATCTTTCCGAGGCATTTGACATGGTTGACCACCAACATCTGATTTACACCCTGCAAACTTTCTGTCTAGATTCTAAAGCCCTTCAACAGTTTAAATCCTACCTCAATGGGAGACAGAAGGCTGTTCTTTGGCAGAACAAGCTCTCTAACCTACTACCTAACATGCTTGGAGTACCACAAGTCTCCATACTAGGGACCCTACTGTTTTCCATCTTTATTAACGACTTGTATACTGTCATCCCAAATGTCAGCTGTATCCAATATGCTGACGACTCCTCTCTGATTTGCTCAGCTACATCTCCTACAGATTTATGGTCTGATACCCAATCCACCTTTAATACTATAGAAAACTGGCTCTCTGAATGTCAATTGATACTAAATCCCAAAAAACTAAAATGATGTTATTCTCACCAACAAAAAGGTCTGCTGCTTTTACCTTTACCATAAATGCAAATGATGGCACAATAATCTCCCCCGACCTCTCTACAAAACTATTAGGTGTCATTATTGATAATAACCTAAAATTCGACCTACATGTAAACCAATTGACCAAAACCATCAATAAAAAACTAGGGTCACTTTGCAGAATAAAAGCCTTCCTCACCCCTCCAGCCAAAATTGCCATAGCTTGCTCTCGCCTACTTTCAACACTTCTATATGCATCCCCCTACTCTCTAATCTAAACAAGACTGTACTTAATAAACTCTCAACCTGTTATAATCACACTGCCAGGTTTGCCACTGGCCTGCCTTTTAGGACACACCACTGCATCAATCTTAACTGGCTTGTGTGGCTTGAACTACCCAGTCTAATCCAATATAACCTACTGATTATGGCTAATAAAATCCTTTATAATTCGGATAATACTCCGCCACTTAAAAATCTTATCACCCCTATAACAATCCATGACTGCTTCAATCCTCAAACAGACTACTAATTCAGACAATCAAAATTAACAATGCAGCTGGTGATTCCCTCTTTGCAAACTCTGCAGGCAGAGCCCGGAAGTCACTTCCAGCTGATATTACTTTGCACTCCTCCCTAGGCCAATTTTTGTTAACCAGGAGAAAATAGTTAGATCTAAGATAAATGGAGGTAGAACTAATACCTCAGGTGAACCTATGCAAATTAGTGGCACTTCCAAAAATTATCCTTTTCCAATATCAATATAGAGAGGGGTATGAGGAGAACAAGGTCAGTGAGCTGAGGGTACCAAAACTAAAGTTATCTGGGCACAAATACCCCACTCAATCAATCAAGAAAATGTGGGGGAATGTGGAGAGACATTGATTTGGAACATCTCCAATTATGATTTAACAGAAGAAGAGTGTTTGGTTTTGAATAATGGGCTAAACTTTATTCCTACTTGTGAGAGTAATATTTCAGACACCATATTAAATTTGAAGGTGTTTTGTAGAAACATTATGTTAAAACTAGAATTTGGTACTAATACTCATGAACAGTTTTATCCTTTTAAAAACTTTAGCACATACATTCCCTGTAACCATCCTTTAGTAGATGCATATTTAAAGCTTACGTAAGATGAGTTATATAAATTCTACCATAAGAAAGAGTGCCCTAGTAAATTTAATAGGAGTAGAAATAACTTGGGTTATAGAGAAAGAGAAGCACTTAGAAAGTTGCAAAGAAATAAAAGAATAGCAATTAGGCCTGCAGATAAAGGAGGCCCTGTTGTTATAATGAACTACGAACAATATGCTGAAACTATGGAGGGGATGTTATCAGGCAATAAGTTTTATATTCGTGTCACTGCAACACAAGTGCACCAAATTATAAACTCGATTACTGCAGTGCTATCTGATAACTTAAAAAGTGAGCTTTTTTCTTATGAAACCTATAAATATTTACAGGTAGAGAATCCTTTGATTCCTATTATACAGGGTTTGCCAAAGGTTCATAAACATGGTCTTAGACCACCTATGATACCAATAGTGGCAGGTGGTGGATGGGTCACAGAACCTCTGTCTTTATATATAGAGAAACATCTACGACCAATTATAGATAAGAATAAGACAATTTTAAGAGACACTAAACAATTCCTTATTGATTTGTATGGACATTTGAATAATTACAGTGATGTTGGAGACTTTATATTTATTACATTGGATGTCCAATCACTTTTTACTATCATCCCAAACTCTCTAGGTATTTCCTATATACTTGATTATTTGTCTAATAATAGTGAATATGATAATGTTAAGATAGATTTGATCTGTCAATTTTTGGAGATAGTATTGGAGAATAATGTTTTCATATTCAATGAACAGATGTACATTCAAAATGATGGCGTAGCTATGGGCACATCTTGTGCCAGTCGCTACATCAACATGTTCCTGGCTCACTGGGAAAATACTGTTCTGTTCAAGATAGAGTCATTTATACAATATGTCATTTTTTACCGTCATTTTGTGGATGATATTTTTCTATTGTGGACAGGCAGTCAAGAGCAATTAATAGATTTCCTCGATGGTATGAACAATTTGACCAGTTTTTTGAGGTTTACTATGGCATCATCAGATGTTAGAATAGAATATTTAGATGTATATGTTGAGAGACCACCAAGTGGTCTGATAAATACAGGAGTTTTTAGGAAGTCTTGTTATAGGAACTCTCTCTTAGCTAGGACCAGTATGCATCCGGGGTATGTCTTTAAAAATGTAGTTAAGGGCCAAGGGGTCACAGCATCTAGACTAAACCCAACAGAAGAAAGGTTTGCAAAAGAAATGAATAGCCTAGAGAAAAAGCTTATAACCAGAGGTTATAGGAAATATAAGATTGAGGAGAGCTCGGCACCAGTTAACAATCTGAGGAAAAATGTTGCCCAACCTTATTATGGACCAACTGCTGGAGATGGACAAATGGTTACACAAAATTTTGGCAGTAGTCCTTTAAAGATACTCCTTTTTTATACTAGTGATGATTAGCAACTTGTATATTTTTTATTAAGAATCAGTCTGTATTAACAGTAGACTCAGATATAAGTGAATTAATAGGAAACAGACCTAAGTTCTCTTATAAGAATAGAAACATTTTGAAGGACTACTTTGCTATGATAATGGAAAGAGCAAAAGAACGGATATAGACACATCCACACAACCTTGTGGGAGATGTAACTACTGTCCATATATTAATACTAGCAATATATTTAAACATCCAGACACACAAAAGGAATATGTTTTTAAGTCATCAGCCACCTGCCTCACACATAATGTAGTATATTTGGCAGAGTGTGTATCCTGTCATTCATTCATTCTATATAGGGAAGACTAATCGGGCATTTAAGGACAGGATAAGAGAACATCTATACAACTTTTGAATTAAATCTGAATGCAATGCACTGTTGAAACATGTCATGAGTTTAGGAGAAGAACATAGATTTAATTTTAGGGTCATAGAAGTTATAAGACCAACCATTAGAGAAGGTGACATCAGGAATTTTACGGAAAGTAGGGAAGTAAATTGGATTATTATTTTTTTTTTTATAGAATGTATATATGAATGTAGTTTATTAGCTTATTTTTATGATATATTGATGTAATATATGTATGCTTTCTTTAATAATATGTGTATTTTAGAATTGTGTCTTATGACGTTAACATAATTGTTCTGACACAAGAAAGCTTGTGACTGGGTGTGAGAAGTATGAATTTGTTTAAATAAGAGATAAAATGATTAGCTGTTATACGGTCTGAAGAAGCTATTAAGCGAAAGAGCTTACCATTGTATTTACTGTTTACTTAAATAAATTCATGTTAAAGAACGCTGACAGAGTGCCTGGTTGTTTCGTTACCATACTGGACTGTGGATTATTGATTCTATAGACTACTAATTCAGACAATCAAAATTAACAATGCAGCTGGTGCTTCCCTCTTTGCAAACTCTGCAGGCAGAGCCTGGAACTCACTTCCAGCTGATATTACTTTACTGTTCTCTCTAGGCCAATTTAAAAATAGACTCAGACAACATCTGTCACTAAACTGGCTTTGCCACTGCAACAAGCCTGGCTAACTCTCATCAAGAATGTGAAAAATCTATTAATCAGATTACTGTTGAACTTACCCCTGACTGTCACCAGGGAGTAACTCTAACCTATTGAACTTGTCTATTCATGTCTGCTTATGTATTCTTTGTCTATAACATATTTGTAATATGTTTTCATTGTTTTTATTGTATCTGCTTACCATGGAGCTTTTCTCCTCGGGCCTCCTCTGAAAATGGACATGAATCCAGTTGGGCTATCCCAGTCAACAAATGTAAAATAAAACAAAATTAAATAAAATATGAAGAGAGACATGACTGAGCTCTCTGAATACGTGTCCCAGGCATATATGTCCCTAGCCTTGGGCAGCAAACTACCCTCACCTAGAATGATACCACAATATAAACAAAAATGATTCATTTCAATAATTGGTTTGGTTTTTGGTTTCATTCAAAGGGGTCCAGTTCCTGTCAGCCTGGGAATCCATGATCGACAAAACTTGCTGCTTTGCCAGAGATGGTTTGCACCTGGCGTCTCTAGGCTTTTGACTGCTAGCAAAGGCTCTTGCCTCCCCCATAGTGCCTTTTTTAGGCAAGGTCTCAAAACAAACTTACCAATGTGAAATTTGCTAGTCATAACAAAATAAGGGTCATGCTGCTAAACACTAGGAGCTTAAACCAAAAACTGCACACCCTGGAAGCACTTCTACCACTGGAAGACGTAGATGTCTGTGCAGTCACAAAAACCTGGTTCAAGGCCTCACAGAGCCTTGCAAGGCTACAATGCCTTCCACACCTTCAGACCACAAAATGAACGTGTGAGAACCAAAGGAGGTAGTATTTATATATATATATATATATATATATATATATATATATATATATATATATATATATATCAGAGATAAATTCACATTCCACCTAGTTAGACTCGGTAACTCCATGGAGTTACTCCAAGTTCAGGTTACAGTGGGTAAGACCCCCATTCAAGTCATAGCCAGTTAAAGATTCCCCTCCATGGGTCATGACTCGAGTAAAGCCTACTTGACCAAACTGGAGACAATCCAAATATTACCGAACACTCTGGTTATGAGGAATTTCAATTATCCCACCATCAACTGGGAAACCTATACTAGCCCTAACTCACTAGCACAAAAGTTCCTTGACTTTGTTAACTCAAATGCCCTGGAACAAATTGTTCCTACCCTGACAAGAGGAACAAACATACTAGAGGTGGTCCTCACTAACACGTCAGACACATGCACAACCACAGCTGTCTGACCATCACTAGTTAAATCTGACCACAAATCAGTTACGTTCAAGCTGACACTAACAACAGAACTCACAACGGGTGAAATCAGACTAAAAACTTCATCAAGGAAAACTATACCCTCCTAGGTAAAGGTATAAATGCATTCTGAGCCCCATCCCCAGCTGGAAGTAGTAACTACACTGAAGCTTACACTACAGCCCTGTAGAATCACTTACATAACTGTATAGACTCGGCTGTACCAGAAAGAATCAAAGCCAGAGCCTCAAGTAAAAACAAGCCACGATGGAGGGCATCCAGCATCAACAGACTTTACAATAAATGCAAAAAGTTGCTGTCCAAGAAAACAAAGGCAAGACCCCAACAATGGAAAGGCACCCTCCTCAGCCTCAACAGGCAAATAAGACAACTTGTCAAATCCTCTAAAGGCTTCTTTGAGAAAAGCTTAGCAAGCACAGCCAAGGATAACCATAAAGCCTTTTACAGCTACATATATAGCTTAAAAGGTAGGGCGCAAGCATGTACAGAACTAGTGACCAACGGTATCACACACACTAACCCCACAGAGATAGCAAACCTGCTAGTGGGAAAAGCCGAAAGAAGAAGATCCCATCCAAACCTATCACAAATCTTCCCTCAAACTCCCACCCACCCCACATATCTAAAGAACAGGTCATCAAAGCCTTGTCCAAGGCAAAAAACACAGCCTCTATGGGACAAGACGGCATCCCAGGCTATCTTCTAAACAGGCTAAAACATGAACTAGTATCACCATTAAACACTCATAGTCTAACCACAGGCTTTGTTCCTGCAGAATGGAGAATAGCAACAGTTATTCCCCTACACAAAGGTGGCCTAGCAACAGACCTGGGGAATTACAGACCCATAATCCTGTCTAGCCTCATCTGTAAGGCTATGGCAGGTATGATTATGGATCTTATAAATAGGGACATAGGCTACCTCCAAACCCTGGATCCTACCCAATTTGGCTTCATTAAGGGCAGATCCTGCCTGTTAAATCTAGTGGATTTTTTCAAAAATGCAACCAGGGCCATTGATGAGGGCAAATCTATGCACACAGTGTACCTCGACCTGGCAAAGACTTTCGATACAATCCCGCACTCAGGCATTACTGATAAACTTAGCAAACTGAATGTAAACCCCCTTTGTTGTAAGATGGGTTACCAACTAGCTCACAAACCGGACACACAGTATCAAAGTGGGTGACTCTACATCAGCCAGCAGACCTGTTACCAGTGGGGTGCCACAGGGGTCAGTGCTAGCCCCTACTGTTTGGTATATACTTCCCAGAAGTTCAGGTCAAAATTAAGGGATCATGGCTGACCAAGTTTGCAGATGACTGCAAACCAGATGCAATTACTGAATCCCCAAATGATGTCAGTATACAACAAGGAGGGTCTTAGGCAAGCCAACAACTGGTGTCTTAGTCATGGTCTCAAACTAAATGCAGAAAAATGCACCATCATTCCCTTTGGTACAAGTAATGCCCCTTCACACTCTCAAATCAACAACAATACCCTACGTACCCACGGAGTGGTAAGGGACCTAGGTTCATAAGTTGACTGCGACCTTAACTTCGACCACCGTGTGTCTAATAGAGTAAGGAATGCTTTCTATGTTGCATACTTGATTAGTAAAGGCATCTCCTCAGGAGCAAAAGAGTTTATAATCCCTCTTTACTCGACATTAATCAGAGAGACCTCAGAGGTTTCTAGCTAAGAAGATCAAGGGATTCCCGCATGTGCAGTACACAGACCGACTAACGTCCCTGTCACTATACTCTCTATCGTATAGACTTCTAAGGGGAGACTTCAGCCTGGCTTACAGAGCAATCTCAGACCCAAACCTAATGAACTTGCTGCATATTCATAAATCCAATGGGACTAGGACTACCCGTTCCAGGGACCTAAATATGGTCTCAGACTTAAATATGACATGCTAGAGGGACTGATTTACTCCCAGTGACTACCGCATCTTTGGAATAGGCTATTTATGTGAAACAGAGCACCTCTATGACAATGTTCAAGAGGAACCTGGATGAGAGGATGGGGCACCATAAATTCTTACCAGAAATAGCACCCACAACCCTCCTGGACATGGGCAGCCATTACTAAATGCAATCTTTGGTATTAACTAACATTTCTATGGTATTACATTGGGATGGAACGGCTAGGCTTGAAATGAACTCCAGGTCAATAGCCTAATAATCTCCTATGATCTTATGAATCTCTAAAGTTTCTCATGTTGTGTGATGTGTTTAGATAAATACATGCCAAAAGGTGTGTTATATTCAATAATGGGTCTGAAAAGATATGAGTAAAGGGGAATTAAGACTTCTTTGAATCTACTGGAGATGTATTTGGAAATTAGATGAACCAGTTAAAAGGCTTTCCAAACTGCTGTGGAAACCTGATGGTCAGATGATAAGGAATTATCAACAAGAGTACTCAGATACCTTATAACAGTGTCTTATTACAGGGGTGCATCTGTTATACAGTAAGTTAAACTGTTTTGTTTACCAAAATAAACTATGCTACATTTTTTACATTAAATTTGAGACCATTGCCCTTGCACTAATTGTTAACACGGTCTAAGCCATGTTGGAGGAATTGTGAGTCAGTTGGTGATCAAATAACAACACCCAATTTACAGTCACCTGCAAACTTAGTTAACCATAGGCTAGAAGTGCTAGCCTGAAGTCTGAGACATATATGCTAAGTAGGCGAAGCTCCAGAATTGCTTTCAGAAGTGGCACCTGCTACTCTAACCACATGGGTTCTGTCAGATAACCAGTTAGCTATCCATCGCTCTATATAAGGAAACTGTAAATGCAACTGTTGCTATAAGATAATAACTATCTTATTGTCACAATGGTATGAGTTCTGCTCACTGTATAGGATAATCCCATGTAAAGTCTGATTAACAATAAAAAATTAAAACCAAACTGAAATAAAGAGATCAACTACTTTAAACATAGCTGGGTGTAACTATTAATCATTTGTGTGTAGATTTTATAATCTGTATTTACGATTGCAATACAACATTGTTTTTTGCAAGTGGCAAATCTTTCTGTGGATTAGTATTATTATATGAGTTGTTACACTGAAATAGTTATTAATTATGACATTAGGTTGCAAAACATATACTGTAATACATTTAGCAAGCAAGAGGCTAGTATATCAATAAATGTTTAATGAAATTCTATGGGTAACTGATACGGTCTTGAGAATTTATTATTTAGAAGTTTAAGAAAGTGAGGCTGTATAAGAACTTACCATAATAGTGTTTGAATAGATGATGGTTGCAGTAATAAACAGGGATGGGATGTATCCTGCCAAGGATACCGCACATCCATCCAGTACACCAAAGTTTAAGTGCTCCTTCTTCATGAGCCATACAACCAAACTCAGACCTACTTATGAAGATTACATGCTGGTACATAAGGGGTATATGAGTGTGAACTTCTAAAAACTCTTCAGAGCTTTACTGCCACAGATAGACAGGCGAGCTATAGAGAGAACAGACCCAGGAAAAAGTGAAAATATAAAAGGGGAAGAATAGGCTAATAGTGGTTGCACGATGGCCTAAAGGAAAAGATGAAAAACAGGAAAAAAGAGGATGAAAGGAAGATGCATATACTGCAACAGTGATCTATTCAAATACCTACTGTTCTGGTAAGTTCTTACACAACTGTACCATGTTCATAATTAGTTATGGTTGTAGTAATGTTGACAGATTGGATGATTCACTAAGCTTTTAGACAGAGTGGGAGGAGGTGAGAAACACAGAAGTGGAGTCCAGTAACCCTTGAAGTATGGTTCTTGCAAACCAAGTCCTGGTACTAGAAAAAAAAAAAAACATCAATTTTGTAATGCCTTGCAAAGATGTAAATGGAAGACCAAGTAGCTGCTTTTAAGATAGATTGGGAGCAATGCCCTTTGAAGAATGTCCCTGAAGAATCTGCAGCTCCTATAAAATGAGCTTTAGCATGCTCTTTAGAGTGTGTGTGTGTGTGTGGGGGGTGGTTCAAGGAAAAAGTATCAAAAGGACATAGCAAGAGAAATACAATGGGAAATGTAATACTTGCATACTGGAAGACCTTGTTTTTTTTAAATAAAGGTCAGATTTCCTAATTTCTTTAGTCTTGTCCAAATAAAAGCTTAATTGGCTATGTGCATCTAGTAAATGATGTGCTGTTTCCCCCTTATTTTGAGGATAGGGAAAATGCAGGAAGTGAATGGATTGATTTGGAGGCATTTCGGTAACAACCTTAGGCATAAAGGATGGATTACTTCTAAGGGACACCCTACTCTTGTGAAAAAGAAAAGGTAGAATAAATGTGTAGGTTTGTAATTTCAGAAACCTTCTTTGCAGAAGTGAAGGCTATGAGAAGAATTATTTTCCATAAGGCTATCTGAAGATCTGATTTCCATGTAGAATAGTTTAAGGAAGCAGAATAAACAGGCTCAAAAAGTAATAAAGTTAATTTCTCAATAACATAATTCAGATCAGGGACAGAAAGAATCGATTTTCTGAAGGACCTGAGGAGAAGAACATCTTTTAAGAACTGTTTGACCTCAAAGCATGAAGAAAGAGGTGGATCTATAGATAGACTGAGACAACTAACAAATGTACCTTAATATAGGTACATGCAAAGACAAAACTAAGTAGCTCACATAGATATTTGAGGAAAAAGATATCCTTGCTTGATAGTTATCCAGTCCTCTTTTCCAGCATCAAAAATGAAAACTTTTCAATTTTAAAATATGTGATTTTCTGGTGCAGGATTTCTAGTCTCCTTTATTACATGAAGCACGTCCTCTGAATAAATATGCCTAAAAGGAATTAAAAGTCTATCATGCACACAGTGACACTGATAGCCCTTCTGCTGTGTGAGCAAATCCATCCTGTGGTTATTGCCCTTGTTTAAGGGGAACGGAATGAAGAACCAATGCTGTCTTGCCAAAATGGGGTCACCAAGTGAATGTATGAATCTTCAGCGGGACTTTCTGGATGATAGGAAAGGTAGAACAGACATACAGATATTTCCCTTTCAATGGAAAAGAAAAGGCATCCGTTCTCCAGATTTCTCTACATGCAGTCCTGGAGCAAAATGTTTTGAGTTGAACAGAGGCAAAAATTCTATCTCTGGGGTACAGCACTCATTCTGAAGGAAGAGCTCTCTGTTCAACACCCATTTGTGAGTATCTACTTAGGTAGCCTTCCAAGCTGTTATGTTCTAATAGGATGAAAACTGTTTGGAGTAAAGATTGTGATGAATAGCAATGTTTCAAACAGTCATTGCTAATCTGCAGAGATGGAAATGTGTTCATAGACGTACCACATATCGATGGTGTTGTCTATCAGAACTTGAAGTTTTCCTGAAGACCAAAAGTGATGCAGAGATTGGAGAACAAGGATCAATGCTTGCATTTCTTTTATGTTTGTATGCTTCTTTCCTTGCTTTTTTAACCAAAATCCTTGCACCTGTAAACCACTTTAACAAGCCCCACACGAGTCATCTAATGCACCTGCTGAGACTTTTTACAGACTAGGAGGGAATAAGAAAAATAGCTGCTGGATTTGTTCTTCTCTGAGTGATCCACCAAAGCAGTTCTTTCTTCACAAAAGGTACAACAGGAGCTGGAAATGTCAGAGTATGATGCCCGTGCCCTGGCCCAGCAATCAAGGAGCCTCAATCCTCACCACTAACTCCAGAGAGGGTGTCTCATATATGAGGAAAGGATAACAAATACACACAGTAAAGTGCAATTTCCCTTAAGAGCACACAGAGATCACAGTCAGTCTGGGGCTGGTCGCTCCCTTGCTCCCCAGGTCCTCAATAAGACTCCCCACTGGCACAGCTATAGGGTCCAGATCTCAGCCTAGCTGGCAAGCTAACCTCCAGTACCCTCTCTATCAAATCAGTGCTTCGTGTCCCTGCCCAAGTAGCTGACACACACACACACACACACACACACACACACACACACACACACACACACACACACTTTGAGATAAGTATTTATACAACTTCACAGACACTCCTGGGAAAGACTGACACAGATTCTCCAACTGTGCCCCTTTATCCAGACTATATGGTAGTAATTACTGCCACCACCAGCTAATAATTATCAGCTACCCAAAGGCCCTTAAAAGGGTGTCCAATTATTACTGTGCAATATTATTATCCAATAGTAGTGTAACTTAAGCAATCAAGGCTTATTGGAAGAGCTTAGTACAAGATCACTTATAAGCATGCAATGAACTCTAGAGCTTAAATTATCTCTACATAAACCAGCCACAGTTGAAAAGGGTTTAACAATATTTAATAATAAATACTAAAAACACAAGACAATACTACTACACCGCAGTGCTATTCAAGAGTTCAGAGATCACACAGAAACTTAAAATAATTCCGTAGCACAGTTCTGACATAACAGAAAAACACTTAGTCTAATCTTTTCTAATTCCTAGCTATTGCTACAAGAAAACATACTTCTAAGATAACTTACTTAAGAGCATAGGCAGTGCTGAGTTAGATGTCCAAGATCAAAATGCTTACAGTCTCTCTCTGAGCAATAGTTTTTAAAATCACTAACAAACATTTCTGTTGGGCCCTCCCAGATTATATCATTCACATTTAGTTCCCATTACATAATTTCTTTGACACTTAGCCTGGAGTTCCCAGGCCAACAGGCTAGATTATTTAGCAAGGTAACACCTGCTCAGGAAGCTACAGCAATAAAATACATTTCACATGTACACTCTATTAATTATTCCTTACGTTAAAACAATAGAAAGAATGTGCTCAGCTAGCCTCTTTGGCACCACTATCTAGATTAAAGGACAGATTTGAAATAATTTTAACATCAAAAGAAAGATGTGAAATGCCTGACTTAGTTTTCATTACAGCAGATGGCAATGTTGCCACATTGTTGAAACAGCATTTCTTTACATTCAAGATACAAGCCTGTATTTTACATTTATATTTACAAATGCCACAATTATGTATCAAATTATATTTGACTAGGCTGGCAGCCTTCACCCATCTCTACCAGTCTTCACACAGAGAATGACAGTGATGTGCCTAGATGGATATTTTTCCTCATGATCAGTCTGGCAATAAGAATCGTTTGTATTGTGGGCGCTGTTTACCTCAGGGTTTTCATTACCTCTCTTGCTGAGATCAAATAAATGTCTGTCAAAAACAAAAAGTAACATATTAAGAACTAAACCTTGACTAAAGGAAGAAAGGCTATCATTAGGGATGTCTTGAGATGGCTCTCCAGAAACACCAAAGAATGAGAGGGAAGAAAACTCAACATTTTGAAGTTAAGAATGAATCCTAGGTTTAGCAAAGGTCAATGATGTAGAGAAGTGGCTTGGATTAGAAAGTTGTCCAGCTAAGGATATATGTATGTACCTTGTCTGCATAATGCCATGTAAAGGGTTATGCACTATGTGAAAACTCTTAAAGCAGTGGAAATCCCAGAAGGCAAAATAGTAAACTATAAGTGAAATCCCAAGGTACAAAAATCTTAAACATTTCCTGTGATGTGAACGGATGGGAATATAAAGATAAGCATCCTTGAGAGTCAAGGTAACTAGAAAAGCTTTTGGGAAAATCAGAGGAAAAAAAATTTGGAATGCTAACAGTGAATTTTGAAATATTCAAAAACTTGTTGAGAGTAGAAAGATCTAGAATTAGTCTGTAGTTACCTATGTTTAAATGAGGAAAAAACTGGAGTAGAAGCCCTTTTCTTTTTGATGGAGAGATACAAGTTTTATTACACCCTGGTCAAAAGGTCTGGAATAAGAGGAGAACAAGATGTTATTGGCTTAGAGGCACTTGTGAGACTGAATGTTGAACAGAAGGAACATTTTCACTACAGTGTGTATCCTTTTTGAATTATTTTCACACCCCAAAATCTGTTTTGATTGTTTTCCAGAAAGGACATCTAATAGAAAAACTACTGGGAGCTTTGAAGGGAGTTAAGCCATGGTGGGGGAAAGAGGCAAGGGGGTGCTCAGAATGTGGAAGGCTCATCTGAGAAACATTCTTTGGTTTCTTTAAAATTAGATTGGGATTGCCCTGCCACTTCTTTTTTTAGATTTTTTGCCTTTCCGCTGAGTAGCCTTTTTGTGGCAGAAAGGGCCTGGTTGGAGTGGGTGAGTAATTAGTGTCAGTGGTGCAACAGGAAACACACTCACGTTTGATGCAGAAAGCAGTGGGTTCTATTCCCACACTAAGTATTTCAGTTGCTGACACTGCAGTACAGCATGGGGGGGGGTGCTGCATTCCTGAGTGTGCTGCCTTTTGGATGTGACATTAAACTCGGGTCCCATCTGCTTGAATTGGTGATAGCTAAGGTGGATGTAAAAGATCCCATATCATAGCACTTATCGAAAAGAACAGGGATATTTTTATTTTACAAATAAGACGTGTTTGCTATATTTATGATATTTACAATGTTCACAATATTTACAATACATTTTATATTACATCTTCACTTTAAGTGTGCGTCATCACTTACTCTTTAAACATCGTTTTATATCTGACCCTCCACTCTAATTTCCACAGCCAAAATCTTTTTAAATATTTCTGCTAAATTCCATTTAGCATTATACATAATTTATTTAACTCTTTGATTCCAAATGATCCAAATAACATTAAATATTCTTCTCCATTTTTTACATATTTGTTTTTTACTTTTGTCTTTATAAAAAAAAATATTCAGTCATGTCCATATTTATGTCATCTCTTCCCTTCATGTTGTCCAAATAATTTATATTTCTTAATTTATCCCATAATTGTATAATTCTTTTACATTTTAAAAAGACATGTTCCACTGTTTCGTCTTATCTATAATCACTACATACTCTTTCATATCTTTTTATAAGGCATATTAGCTTTTATTGCTAGCTTCTTAATAGCAAGTCTCCACAAAAAAATCCTGGCATTCAAATATATCTTAACATCTTTTATTTCTAGCTTTTATAGCTTTGACTTTCATGTGTTCTAATTCGTTCCAAGGACATACATAAAAATGTCTTCATTATATTTTCGTACCTCATTTTTCTATCCTTTTACAGTTTATCCATATTTATTTTCCACTATATATATTTTTGTTGGCAAGCCTTTACTTCATCATTTTATAAACTCTTTTTCTTTTGTGACTTTTATCACACTCCAAGATTTTCTTTTTTATATTTATCTTTTAGTATTTACTTTAGTAAAGTCTCATTTCTTCTCTTAACCATTTAATCACTTTATACTAATTCAAAGAGTCCATATATATAATAGGGTTTATTAACTATAAGCCTCCTTCTTTTTTCCTACATACAATGATCCTTTCTTTACAGGGTTTAATTGAGATACCCATATAAAAGAAAACACAATATTAATAATTTCCTTTTCATATCTTGCTGGCTTATTAAATACACTAGTCAGATATGGTAATTTACTTAATACCACAGAATTCAAAAGGTATACGTTTTGCATACATGAAAGTCTAAATGCTTTCCAATAATTTCATATATGCTTAGCTTTTCTTATTATAGTCTTCCACTGTAAATCTATATCTTGCTTTCCATATTTGATTACACCAAATAAAGCTTTGATACACCAAATTCTTGCACATTAAAATCAATTTCTTTTATTTTTCCATCATACCCCAATCCTTTATTGTCTTTTTTATTCAGTATTTTTAAATATTTACTTACTCTATAACTTCTTTTATACCCTTTATTTGTCTAATAATTAAAATAATATTGTCAGAGTGTGATAACATTATAGGTATCTCTATTCCTTACTTTATCATATAACTTACATTTTAACTCTTCATTAATATGGCTTGCTACTACATTCATTACTAATGCAAATATTGTACAACTCAAAGAACAACCTTGTCTCATTTCTCTCAATATTTACTTCCTCGCTTAACCAACCATTTATTAATATTTTCACTTTATTATTTTTATTTTTTTTTATTTTTATTTATTTAACATTTGTTGACCGGGAAAGTCTGACTAGGTTCCACAGATTTTGTTTTCAGCAGAGGCCCGGGGAGAAATGCTCCAGAATTCAGAATTATATTCATATGAAGTCCTACAAGCATTCCTTATCTTATCACTTATAGTATAGGACTTAAGTAATCCCATAAAATTCAATGTTGGATAATATAGCAATAACCCATGCCTGGGTCTGGGTAATGCTGGATTTACCCATGGTTGGTGTGGTTTGGTCATGAGGGCGAAGCCCGAGTGGCCAAATAAAGACAACCTTGGGTAAATCCAGCATTACCCACACCCAGAAGTGGGTTATTGTTATTATACAATGACATTATTTAAGAAAAAAAATACTTACTTTTCTTAAATAATGGCATTGTATAATGCCTCCTTGCTGCCTTTCTGCAGCTGTCTGCTATTCTGCAGCAGTTCTGATGTACTGAGCATGTATATGTTTATGCAGTACATCAGAGCTGTGGGTGGAAGCAAAGTACAGTTGTGTACCTACCATAAATGTAGATGTTCGAGTGTATTCACTGTTGCAGTCATTACACTTGGGTTATCCTGCTGGCAGGCTACCCGCAGTCGGTCTGAATTCCAAAGTCCTGGTCCGGCGTCGGTTGCTGTCACCTCTTCCATAACATCAGTGCACCAGGGGTATAAAAGATGCAGTCGACGCCATTTTCTTCAGTTTTTCTTGCCCCAGATGTCAGGTGCCCCCAAAAGGGTAGGCTAAAAAATTCTGATTATAAAAAAGCATGCATATAACCTTCATCTACAAGCAAATACACCACATAGGTTGTATAGAATAGAGAAGTACAGATAAGTCCCAGCAATGAAAGGGGGATGGTGGAAGGGTAACCTGGACTGCAACAGTGAATACACTCGAACATCTACATTTATGGTAGGTACACAACTGTACTATGTTCATTGTGTTTCACTGTTGCAGTCATTACACTTGGGTTGAATCCCAAAGCTGAGGTTGGGTGGCTGGGCCTAAATAGAATTAGGAGTGGCTATGAGGCCCTGCAGAACTGCAGTGGCAAAGCCTGCTCTGGATTTAGAGTAAAGAGGTAAGTGGTAGTGCTTTGTAAATGTGTGCACTGAAGTCCAAGTTGCGGCCTCCAAAATGTCCTTGGTTAGTACTCCTCTAAGAAAGGCTGCTGAAGTGGCTGCTGCTCTGGTAGAATGTGGCTTAATGCCCTTAGGCACTGATTTGCCATGTTGTGAATAGCAGAAATGAATGCAGTGGCCTATCCATTTTGAAATAGTCTGCTTTGAAATAGCTTTGCCTTGCGATCCTGCAGCATATGCCACTAAGAGTTGTTCAGTCTTTCTGAAAGCTTTAGTTTTTTCCAAGTAAAAGCGTAGCTGTCTGTGTATGTCCAAAGAATGCAGAAGTCTCTCCCCCTTATTCTGCAGGTTTGGATAAAAGGTAGGCAAATGTATGGTTTGGTTAAGAACCACAGTGGACACTACCTTAGGCATAAATGTTAGGTTTGTCCTTAGAGAAACCCTGTCCGGGTGGAAAATAATAAAAGGTTCCACAGCCATTAGTGCCTGTAACTCTGAGACTCTTCTTGCTGAAGTTATTGCTAGGAGAAGAGCTGTTTTCCATGATAAGTATTTTATCTCCGCTGTAATGGCTGGCTAAAAAGGAGGCAGTGTGAGTTTTTCCAAGACAAAATTGAGGTCCCATGCAGGTATTGGAGCTCTCCTTGGAGGTCTTATGTTTTTGGCCCCTCTGAGATACTGCCTTAGCAGTGGATGAGAAAAGATAAGTGGGTCCGTATTGTAATGAGCTGAAATGGCAGAGGCATGGATCTTAATTGATGAGAAGGATAGGCCTTTGTCCAGCATCTCAGTTAGGTATTGTAAAATCTGAGGAATATTTGGTACAAGCGTGTCAATTCCTTGTGCCTGGTTCCAAGCACAGAATCTCTTCCATTTTTCTGCATAAGATTTTCTGGTGCTAGGCCTCCAAAATAACATCTATAACTGCTTCAGAGAGAGGTGTGTTCTGAATGGTTATATTATCCGCCATGCAGCCAGATTTAGGGTTCTGAGTTGGGTGTGCAGGATCTGACTGTTTTGTTGGGTCAGCAAATGAGGGATTTGAGGTAATGTCCAAGCTGGGCCTTGAGACAAGCTCTTTAGGATTGGGTACCAGTGCTGGCATGGCCAGTCTGGGGCAATCAGGATAATTTTTGGCTTCTCTTGTCTGACCTTTAGGAGTACCTTGTGGAGGAGAGGCAGTGAAGGGAAAGCATATACTGTAAAGGCTTTCCAGCTGAATGAAAGAGCATCCACTTTCCATGCTTGTTTGTGATTAAGTCCGAGTGCAGAATCTCTGTAGCTGGCAGTTGTGAGGGGAGGTAAATAGATCTATGTCTGGGCATCCCCATTTCCCTGTTATCATGCTGAAGATTTGTGGATCTAGTTTCCACTCGTGAGGATCCATGAGATTTCTGCTGAGTTTGTCTGCCAAAGTATTTGTCTTTCCTGGCAGGAATTGTGCTTGCAGGTGTACTTGATAATTCAATGCTGTGTTCCACAAAGTCATGGCTTGTCTGCAGAGGGGGTAGGAATGTGTGCCTCCTTGCTTGTTTATGTACTACATGACTGTAGTATTGTCCGTCTTTATCAGCAGTTGTCCTGGATGAAGTAGGTCCTTGAAGGCTGTCAGGGCATTCTGTACAGCTAGCATCTCTTTTTGATTGATATGAAGATGTATTTAGCTTGTGGGCCATGTGCCCTGAATACATTTTTCTGCCATGTGTGCCTCCCAGGCATAATCTGATGCATCTGTTGTTAGTGTCTGCCTCGATGTGGGTAAAGTGAATGGCTGTCCCTTGTTGAGGTGACAGGCCTGTGCCCACCAACGAAACTCCTGTTGCAGGCAGGGAATGAAAGTAATTAATGTTTCCAGGCTGTGGCAATGTTGAGTCCAAACACTTTTTAGATACCATTGTAGTTTCCTCATATGCAGTGTTGCATATGGAATTAGTAGAATGCAGGATGCCATGAAGCCCAGAGCCTGCAGAATTTTTCTTGCAGATAACTGGGTCTTTGTTGCCATGCTTTCGAAGTAAGAAGTCAGTTGCCTTTGTTTGTCTGGCATGAGATAAGCCATCTGGGCAGTTGTATTTAAGCTTGCACCCAAGAATATTATCTCTTGAGAGGGTACTAGTTTTGATTTCTTTTTGTTTACTGTGTACCCTAGGCAAATTAGTAATCTTTTTACAAATGCCAGATGCTTCAGTAGAATGTCTTTGGTCTCTGCTTGAATAAGGCAGTCGTCCAAGTAGGGATATATCTGAATTCCTCTTTGTCTGCAAAATGCAATTACTGGTGCCAGGCATTTTGTGAAGACCCTGGGTGCAGTAGATAAGCCAAAGGGCAGTGCAGAGAATTGGTAGTGCATTGAGCCAGCTATGAATCTGAGGTATCTTCTGCAAGATTGTCTGATTGGGACATGCAGGTATGCCTCTTTGAGGTCCAAAGTTACAAGCCAAGCCTTCTTGCCCAGCATGGGCAGAAGCTGCTGCAGAGTCAACATTTTGAATTCTGGAATGCCCAGAAAAGTATTTAGAATAGACAGGTCTCTAGGCTTCGTCCTTTCATGGTACTAAGAAAAGTCTTGAGTAAAATCCTTGTCCCTGCTCTTGTTGTGGCACTGGCTGAATAGCCCTCATGTCCATGAGAGATGAAACTTATTTTTGTGCCTCTGCCCATTGATTGTGTGGCAGGTCTGGCATACCTTTTGCCTTTGGAAGGGTGTGAAAGTGGAACCTGTAGCCCTGAGAGACTATATTTAAGACCCATTTGTCATGGGTGATCATGTGCCAATTTTGTGAAAAAAGTGCTAGCTTTCCCCCCTAAGGGTGCTGCCAAAAGATAAGTGCTTGGCATTGGCAGAGGGACGTCATTGGGACTGTTTCCTATAAGGCTGTGATTTGTCTTCTCCGCTTTTGGAGGTAGAAGCACCCCGTTGTTTTGGGTCTGTATGAGCCCTGGAGCTGTTGTCTGCCTCTAGGGCATCTGTATCTGCCTCTTTGTGGCTTGTCTGACACTGGAAAGGACCAATTCTTAGAAGGCCATTTCCTGCTAAATCTGGGTGGCTGTACCTGTAAGAAATCCTTTACTGTCTGCATTGATTTAGCTTTATCCTCCATTTTCTTCAACACCTCTTCTGCCTTAACACCAAACAAAGTGTCCTGCTGTAATGGAGCATCCAATAATTTTGCTTTAACATGATCAGGCAGAGTCTGTTCCTTTAACCCAGCATGCCTTCTAATGACAGAACCTGTAACTGCGGCCCTGGAAGAGGCCTCCAGTGAATCAAAACCACATTGCAAAGTATGCTTTCCCACTTGTTCAGCTGCATGCAATAAATCCTGCATTTCCTTGTTCTCAGAACATTCAGAATTTGTCAACATTTTCTGCTTTAACAGTGACATCAAGTATTGCTGATATTTAAGCATATAAAGCTGACAATTTAAAGCCCTTACAGTCAAGGTAGCAGAAGTGTAAACTTTTTCCCCCATCTGTCCAGTGCTCTTGAATCCCTATCTGAGGGAACAGGGTTTTTTGCAGTAGAGGCCTTGACCCCTCTGGGACCCTGAGATATAGTTTCTGGGTCAGCAGCAGGGTTTTTGTATAGAAATTTATGAGAATCTGGAACCCTGTAGTATCTGTCTGGCTTAACAGGTGCAGGAGGTAAAGAGTCGGGAGACAGTCCGGACTCTGAACATACATCATCTACAATGTCTAGAACAGTTGGAATAGCAAGAGGTCTGTGCTGAGGTAGTAGAAGAAAGTCTCTGAGCCTTTTCTTAGATTCTGAATAATCTTGGCTCTCCCAGTAGAAATGCTCCCTCATGGTATGCAGGGTTTCCCCAAAGGAATAATCCTCAGGAGGAGAAGCTGAAGGAATAGATTCTTCAGCATCAGAATCCTCATAGGGAGGAATAGAATATCCCTGTTCTGAAGAGGAGTCAGAGGAAATGGAGACCTGATCAGAAAAATCATATTCAGTGTCTTACCTAGGCCTCTTATCAGGAGGTGGATGGGAACCCCTGATCAAAGTAATTAGGTCTTCAGCCATTTTGAGCATCTGTTTCTTAGGCATGGAAGTCTGTCCTGGAGAATGCTGTAAATGTTTCCTTGTCTTTAAAGCTGTTTTAGTCTTTGTCTTGGATGCCGAAGTTGACTTGATATAAAGCTGTGTAGGTCTGAAAACACCCTCAGAAGCCGATGCCTGCTCAGTGGCTCCGGACCCATCTGAGGGATTAGTTTTCGAAAGCCCAATACCTTGAGTATCCAGAGGCCTAGTTGTCTCCACATGGGAGTCAGAGGCGGCCTGTGGCTCTGAGGTAGCGGGTGTCAGGGGCTGCAAAATCGCCTCACTGAGAACCGGCGAAACGGCAACTGGCCGAGAAGAGGCTTCGTCTTCGGTTTTGGACTTTGGATGCCTGTCCTTTTCTTTATCCTTGTGCTTTTTATGAACTCCAGTCATCGGCTGTTCTGACGGCATTATATAATTAAACCTACGGTCAAAGTAATGAAATGCAAAATCGTACCGATGCTTAATAGTGCGTTGGTTAAATCTAGCACAAAACCAACAACTAGCAACATCGTGGTCAGGGCCTAGGCAAGGAATACAGTAAGAATGAAAATCCTTATGAGGTATTTGCTTCCCATAAGAAATACAATTGTTAACTTTTTCTGACATCGGTCTGGAGCAAGAAAAAAGTTTCCCCAACGGGGTACTTAGCTTTATTGAAGACTTCAGATCTAAAATTCAATTTTGAAAATCTCAGGAGTCGGCCGACCACACTTGCAAACTGCTTTTGCTTTGGGCACCACGTGGCAAGAAAGACTGAAGAAAATGGCGTCGGCTGCATCTTTTATACCCCTGGCGCACTGACGTCAAGGAAGAGGAGACAGCAACTGACGCCGGACCAGGACTTTGGAATTCAGGCCGACTGTGGGTAGCCTGCCAGCAGGATAACCCAAGTGTAATGACTGCAACAGTGAAACACGATGAACATCGGAGAAAGCAAGATCTCTGTTGCTTTTTACGAACTGTCTCGCTATGTTAAAGAAGTTTAACATAGTGAGACAGCTTTAAAAAAAGTGACAGAGAATCTCTGTTGCTTTTTTTAAAGTTGTCTCGCTATGTTAAACCCATTTAACATAGCGAGACAGCTTTAAAAAAAGCAACGGAAGATCTCCGTTACTTTTTTTATAGCTGTCTCGCTATGTTAAACTCCTTTAACATAGCGAGACAATGTTTAAACAGCAACAAAGATCTTGCATTCTCTGTTGCTGTAAAAAAAAAGAGTTATACTAATGGAAAAAGTCCAGGTGACCAGACCTTTTTCCATTAGTATAAGTCTGATTTACAACATGCACGCTGACCAATCAGCGTGCACATTTTGGAATATTAATGGGGGGTCGTTGTATAATATTAAATCTCCTACCATAATATATTTCTTCTTGTCCAATCAAAATGTCATCTACTAATTCTCTAACAATCATTAGTAATTTTAAACTTCTACTTTTAACACTATACATTATATCTTGTACAATGTTCACAAATTTTACTTCCATTCTTTTTTCCATAATGTTCATTACAAAATTATAATCCACATTATTCATTACTATAGGTCTCTGATTTCTTATTTCACTTCTTTTACCTTTTTTTCCATATAAATTTAAATACTCTACTACATAATTAAACCATTCATTTAACACTTATCATAGGATCATAGGAGATTACTAGGCTAATGGCCCTGGGACCCTTACAAGTCTAGCCAAGAATTTATCCCCAAAAAAGAAACCTCTATCAGCACCTGTCTCCCCTGTCAATGAGGGAAACAGGTGGAACTCCTGGGACAAATTTATGGTTTCCCATCCAGTCATCAAGGTTCTATAAAATATTCCCTCTTTTCTCTTGTCATATTCTTATACATTTAGTATTCTATTCCATCAGATCCTGTCATTGTTTCTACATGTACTTATCCTAAAATTGTATCTAATCCCACTAATACTATTTTTAATCAAAATCCATAATATCTTGATAAGAAAAAGTTTTTTCTCTCTGTGAGATTTCACCTTTCTTTCCCTTCTTTTCAAACATTTATTTTATGTAATCTACTACTATTTTCATTATACTTCTTTGATCTCTACATATCATTCCATCTTTATCTTTTAATTCCCTCATTATACCGTCTTTTTAGTTATTTTACTTAAATATGGAGCAATTTCTTCTTTCTTTCTCTGAAGAAAACATATTAAACTCATATTTGTTTATTGGTTTATCCCATACATTGCTTTTTTGTTTAAAACATTTATTATTATTATTATCTAAATTACTAAATGCTTCTTAACTTATAGTATTATATATTTTCTTCACTTCTTTCCTTTTATCGCTCTGCCATGCCATATAACATTTTTATACGTTTTCTTAAAAGATGTCCACCATTCAGACCAATCTTTATAAAATTGTCTCATACTACTATGATCCTCTCACAATTCTAACCATCCTAGTTCCCCTTTTCCTTCCCATTCTCTTTCATTTAACCTTTTTTTTAACCTTTTCCTATTGAATGATATCTTCTTTATCTTTTATCTTTAGCCAAATAGCTCTACCATCTAAAGAAAGTTTTTCAATAACACCTTCTGCCATAGTCTCTATCCCATTAGATAACAGAAAATAATCTATTTTTGTTCGGTATATTCCTTTACTGTCTGTTCATCCACTATTATTCCAAAGACTTTGTCACATTTCATAATTTCCATTACCTTTTTAACATCACCTCATTTTTTTTCTTAAACCACAATTAAAATCTCCTGCAATAATAATTTCTGTATTTATAGCCACATAGTTCAGAATTTGACTAAACCCTTTCTTTGCTTGTAACATCTGTATATAATCCAATTATTCCATATACTTTGTTTTCATCTCATATCTATAACAGGTATCCTTCCCATTATTACTCCTGTTATATTCAGAATGTTAATTGCCTTTTTAATTAGAATTCCTATTTCAAAACAAGTATCATGGTCTAAATTCCAAACAATATTATTTCCCCATGAAGTTTTTGTTTGCAACCTATCCTCTTTCATCAATAATCTAATGTCTACTAATATTATTATATCCATATCTAGTTCATTACACCGTTCTATAATGGTTAACCTTAAAACATACTTTTAAGCTCCCTACATTTATAGCTAATATTCTACAGTTTTCTCTTTTCTTTCTCCAATAATCCTATTGGATTAATTTTGTCAACATTTCATCCTTTTCCTTTCTTTTTTCTTTTATATTTATCCCTGTAATTCTTTTCTCTGTTGTACGCTTTTACCATTTGAATTATTTTTACCTTTATTTTCCAATTAAACTCTTCTTCATCACTAAACTCAGAACTTTCTTTTGTATTCATGTATTCATTTTTCAGTAATTCGTTTCCATCTTTCCTCTCATTCTATCTTTACTCACAACTTCCTCTCCTCCTTGCTTCTGTCCTTGTTTTTCTTGACTTATTATTTTAATCTCTTCTTGTATTTGTTTTTATTTCTCCTGTTTAGACCTACTTATTTTTTTCTACTTCATCTTTTCCTTCTTTACAGCCCATCCACATATGTCTAATCTTATTGCATTCATAACATTTCACATTTTTTACATCATGTCCTATTTCACTACAGATATAACATTTTCTTTTAACATAATCCATAATTAAGTGATGTTTTTTCCACCAAAAAAAGTTTTTTGTTGACCTCAATATTTTACAAATTCTTTTTGACCTTCAACATTCATAACAATAAGAATATGAACCATCTTTTCATTTTCCATTTTTAGGATAACATTACAGTCCCATCCCCAGTACATAGCCCTTTATTATCATACACTTTAGAAATGTCCATTGCTTCTTTACACAAGTTACTTAAATATATGTTTAAAGACTCTTTTTCAACTTCAGTCCCAAATTGTACATGCATTTTCCTTAGCTTCTCTATAAGAAATTTTAAACAAATATAAGTTCCAAGGAGCAAAGTCTTTCTTTTGTTAATATTCTCCTAAAAATTTCTTTTTTTAATATTCTCCCAAAAATTTCTCCAGTAGATGTCCATTTTCAAAACAAACATCACAAAAAGTCTGCTTACTTATATGAATGAAAGCTCATACCTCTGAAGGTTTCATTCCCAATGGAGAAACAATATTATCCCATACATCGTGCCTTTCCAGTACTTTTTCTTCTTTACAATAAATCCTTACTGTGAAGTTTCATCTCTGTTTAAACTCTGGACTTTGTCTTTCATAGATTCATAGGAGATTACTAGGGTAAGGGCCCTTATACGCCTAGCCAACATAATGCGATTTTACCCAATATATGGGCCCTAGGGACAAGTGGATGGCATGGATTAGGGCCTGTGCATAGGTTTGTAGGATATCTGCTTCCTTTTTCCTTACTATATCTGTGTATGATCTATTTTCCTCATGTATAAGTTAAGCATCTTCTTTTTGTATTTTATCCATCAAATTCCCCCCAAAAAATGTCCTCGCCACTCTCTGGTTCACTAGTCACCAACAAATCATGTAATAAATAATTCTGCAACCCTCCCAACTGGAGACTTTATAAGAGCTTCATCACTGTCCATAGGCTCTGCAGCAAAAAGTTCCTGCTGAAATCTGCATTCTGAATCCTGTGTAGGTTCAATTACCTTCACTTCTCTCACCACACCATCAGAATGCTTATGTATAACCAATACTTCAGGGTGGGAAAGCTTGACCACCTTCCCCATATCTCCATCACATTCCTTCGCTTTCCACACTTCTCCAGTTGCAGATTCAACAACTGATCCATTTTTTAAAGAAGCAAAACTGTTGACAGTTTTGGACACTGTACCAATATGCCTCCTGTTTCTCAGAGCTGTCTATGTGCTTGGAACAGAAACAGGAAGCAACACTGTACTAATGATCCTACTGATCAACACAAAGATGAATAGGGGTAGTTTTCTGATTCCCCTCTCCAAATTTCCTTTAGTAGTATAAATGTCACCTCTGATCTCCCCTGAAAAGAGGTTACTAACCTAGTGGGATTAACCTGGAGAACAAAAATAAAAATATATTTTTTTATTTTTTGGAACATAAAAAATTGCCTGAACCTCTACATACTTTTATACCATTTCTCTATTTTTTTTTATTTAATCTCAGCAGAATGTAGGACAAACAGATAGTCTCTATCTAAAAAATTATCTAAAAGTTTGACTTTGAAATCCTCTGGGAGTGAAATAAAGTCTAAGCCAGGTAAACATTCTTAGAACAGATCTAGTGGTAAAAACCCAGGAAGAAGCATCTGCTATGATATACAGTGGATATAAAAGGTGTACACACCCCTGTTAAAATGCCAGGTTTTTGTGATATAAAAAAAATGAGACCACAATAAATAATTTCAAAACTTTTCCCACCTTTAATGTGACCTATAACCTTTACAATTCAATTGAAAAACAAACAAATCTGTTAGGGGAAAAATATAAAAAACAAAAAAAATGTACAATAAGCTGGTTGCATAAGTGTGCGCACCCTTAAACTAATACTTTGTTGAAGCACCTTTTGATTTAATTACAGCATTCAGTCTTCTTGGGTAGGAGTCTATCAGCATGGCACATCTTGACTTGGCAATATTTGCCCACTCTTCCTTGCAAAAGTGTTCCAAATCTGTCAGACTGGAAGGACATCTCTTATGCGCAGCCTCTTCAGGTCACCCCACAGATTCTATATTGGATTTAGGTCTGGGCTCTGGCTAGGCCATTCCACAACTTTAATTTTCTTCTGGTGAGGCCATTCTTTTGTTGATTTGGATGTATGCTTGGGGTCATTGGCATGTTGAAAGGTGAAGTTCATCTTCATCTTTCTAGCAGATGCCTGAAGGTTTTGGGCCAAAAGTGACTGGTATTTGGAACTGCTCATAATTCCCTCCACCTTGACTAAAGCCCCAGTTCCAGCTGAAGAAAAGCAACCCTAAAGCATGATACTGCCAACACCATGTTTCAACATGGGGATGGTGTTCTTTTGGTGAAGCAAAGTATTGTTTTTGCGCCAAACATACCATTTGGAATTGTGGCCAGAAAGTCCAACCTTGGTCTCATCAGACCATAACACATTTTTCCACATGCTTTTGGGAGACTTGATGTATTGTTTTGCAAATTTTAGCCAGGCCTGGATGTTTTTCTGTGTAAGAAAAGGCTTCTGTCTTGCAACCCTACCCCACAGTCTAGACACATGGAGAATACGGGAAATTGTTGTCACATGTAGTACACGAGTACTTGCCAGAAATTCCTGCAGCTCCTTCAGTGTTGCTGTAGATTTCTCTGCAGCCTCCCTGACCAGTTTTCTCTTGTTTTTTCATCAATTTTGGAGGGACGTCTAGTTCTTTGCAATGTCACTGTTTTCCCATATTTTCTCACTTTTTGATGACTGTCTTCATTGTGTTCCATGGTTGAAAGAAGTGCATTAAGCAAACATTATATAACCAAGAAATGCACGGTTGATTTTATGGTTTTGGTTCTGGAAGCATTAGAAAGTAATAATGTAGTGTTTAATATAGAGGAGGAGTTGGGATGGCTAGAGTATTGTTGGCAGGTTAAATTGAATGCGTATTTCCCCCAGGACTGAACAATAGGGAGGAATTCATAATGTACTTAAAAAGAAAGGGATTGAAACATTAATTAGTTGTGCATTTCTATTGGTGCATGTGATTTTATGTGATGGTACATATGAAGTGAAGTGTTGTTTAATACTCAGACTGAAGAAGTTTCTTTGGTGAAAGTTGTTTTGGAGATGAAAGCACTGAGAGTTTTTATTAATAAACTGTTGCCGTTTTTCTCTAGTGCCTGCAATCATTTTTTCTTGTGTTCCATGGTATATCCAGTGCTGTGGAAATTTTTTGTACCCTTCTCCTGAATGAAACCGTTCAACAGTGAGATGCCTTTGATGCTTTGTAAGCTCTCTGTGAACCATGGCTTTTGCTGTAGCAGGCAACTGAGTAAATATCAGGAAAATCCTACTAGGACAGCTGAACTTTATTTGTGGTTAATCAGAGTTTCTTTAATTGATAGCAGGTGTGTACCAAGAAGACTGACTGCTGTAATTAAGTCAAAAGGTGCTTCAACAAAGTATTAGATTAAGGGTGTACACACTTATGCAACCAGCTTATTGTATTTTTTTTTATTTTTATACTTTTTCCTCTAACAGATTTGTTTGTTTTTCAATTGAATTATACAGGTTATAGGTCACATTAAACTTGGGAAAAGTTTTGAAATGATTTATTGTGGTCTCATTTTTTATATCACAAAAATCTGGCATTTTAATAAGGGTGTGTACACTTTTTATATCCACTGCAGGCACACACAACTGAATGAAGTACAACCTAGTACGCATAAAAATCATATTTTGAAGAGCAGATCAAGAGTCAGTGTCAGATAGATCAAGAATAAGTTTAAACAGGTTGTCACAAATGGGTAGCAGGTACCTGATCATATGTGTTTGATAGTTAATAGCACATAAAGCTAAAGTGGCTAAAGTATAAACTTTATTTTTGTACCTGTCCACTGCCCTACTGTCTTTATTGCTACATAAGGTATTCTTTAAGGAAAAAGTCTGGATGGCTTGTCCTAGTCTGTAGAAATAAGTGAAGGGTCAGATGTAAGAGTTTTGCAAAGGTGCTTTTGGCTGTTATGGACTTTATAAATACCTCTAGGTCTTTTTAGAGAAGGTGGTTGAGACTCCAGAGCTACTGAAGATGAAAGAAAAGTGTTTTCCAAAGCTTCTACTACAGGAGCAACAGAGGAAGGTTTGGGAATTTCCATATGTAATACACTGTAGAAACTATTTTAAGATTCAGAGAGTTGTTTACCCTCCTAGTTAAAATGCTGAATCATCCTTTGGATAGTGTCACCAAAACGGGGTGAGTATGAAGATAAGATGTGTTAGGTTCAGACTCAAGTTTACAAGGGGAATATAAATGAGAGGAATAATCCAGAGGCTCAGAGTCTGATTCCAAGGTAGAATCTTCCTCAGAAGAAGTAACTCTCACACTCTGCAGAGGGTTGAAAAATTAGTTATGGCACTTTGTATACGGTAACAACTTTAAGCAACTTAAGTGCAGTTACTAATAAAATAACTTATCTATATAACAGACAACATGTACTATGTAACAGCGTACGGCTTTTAATGTACAAGGTTTGCTTTCTGATACAAATACAGATGACAATTCTCCATTTACCTCAGAACTGATGTTCCTACAAAATACCAGAACTAACACCATTTAGTCTTACAGTCCTTTTATAGTCATTTTTGTACCATTTGGAGTCTGCCTATGAAAGCAATCTTTTGAAGTCTGCTTGGTGTCATGCAGTCTGCTGATAGGCTTATTTTTGTTCTGTTTCAGTGTGAATTATGTGACAACCTTCAAGACTTAGGGAGTTGTCCTTGTCCCCGGTCATCCTTCCAGCTGTACTAGTCAGGAATTCATTTTTATCTGCAATTTCCTTGCAGCTGTACTAGTCACAGTACGGATGCCAAACATATACAGTAATTAACTATTCTATTTCTTCCTACATTTTTCAGCTAAGAAAGTTTTAACCCTTTAATATATATATATATATATATATATATATATATATATATATACACACACACACACACACACACACACACACATATATATATATATATATGTGTGTGTGTGTGTGTGTGTGTGTGTGTGTGTGTGTGTGTGTGTGTGTGAATATATATATATATATATATATATATATATATATATATATATATATATATATATAGATATAGATATAGATATATATTTATTTATATATATATATATATATATATATATATATATATATATATATATATATATATATATATATACATACTTTAACAAACAGAAACGTCCATACACTTTTATAAGTGTTTAAATGTATATATTCTAACAAGGGTAAGAGGATATAGAGGCAAAAACTGTGGGGCTTTAAAGTCATAATGGCTTTGAACAGCCCCTGAGAAAAGTCCTGCCATTCCTGATGAGGATCCCTTGGTGCAGGTGTAGCAGGAGATGAAAGGCATTTTTTCTTTTGCTTTTTGTATTTTGGGGGCTTCTAAACAATGTACTTCAGAAAGGGAACCACAGTCATCCTCATTTATTAATATCTGAGAAACATCATCCACTCTCTCTGAGATCATAAGCCTGGGTCACCCCTTCATGACCTTAGCTTCTGTCTGACTGGTTGGATTGGATGTACCAAAAGGCTGCTCCCTGTCAGCCTCCATATGGATTGAGACAGTGGTAACAGGCCCAGATGTGAGCTTATCAACAGTCTCAACAGAGACATCTGACTCCAACGCGGTAAAAGAAGCAGACAAGGCAATATCTTCTTTATATTTTTGGTTTTCTTTTTAGGCTGAGAAGTTATATCTAAGGTAGGAGCTTCCAACTGCACAAGTGGCTCACAACAGAAGCCTGTTAGTGTTTATTTTCTGTTGGCATAATGGTTAAGGTGTTTACATAACAAACACAAAGTGCAGGATTTGATTTGTTTTTTTGATTGAATTGTTACTGCTAGGCTTGTATAGGCTTTAGGGCCGATAGCCTAGTATCAACCTAAGAACCTATGATTCTCACATGGGGTAATTGGCTAGGCTTCAAATGGCCCACAAGGGCAGTTAGCCTAGTACTAATCTATGAACCTATCACCCTATGAACTTATAAGTAGATTTATAAGGAAGACAGATGGCTCCTTAGGGTCTTAGGGACCATAGTATGACAAATAGAGCAGCTCTTAGTGTTATGTTTGTGTCCTAGGCAGAAGAGACACTTGCTATGCATATTTTTAAACATAATCTGCCTATCCCAGAGGCATTTCCATCTCTGAGATGACATGGACAAAATTCAAAAATGAGGAAGGGTCCCAAATGGTGTATTTAGCTATTACCTATGATGGTAACTAAATCCTTTCATACAATTAACAAATCAAGCTTGAGATCTTGCTTCCCAGACTGGCATTCGGAGGAGTTTCTTGCTTGTATGTCCCTTATGTTTCACCTTGTACTCTTCTAGGTCTAACATCGGATGTAGGGGACATGAGAAAGGAGCACCTAAGCTTTGGTATACTAGCTACATGTACAGTATCCTTGGCTGGATATGTCCCATCTATCAGCATTACTGCAACAGTGACCTAACAATGAACATCTGCTTTGTAAATAGCATTAAATAATATAATAACATTGTTTAAAAAAGGTAGGAAATCAAGTTCAAAGTTTGACCTTGCTGTATTACGTGTAGCAACAGAGTACATTGCACTGTACAGATGAAAATTGCTTGTTTTAAAGTGCTTATGACTGTTATCTAACATTCCTTGCCTTCATCTTGGTTACTAATCTAGACTGCATGTTTGCTAAAGGTTGCTGCTCGTAGTGTACTTGCCTGTAAGCTGCACTCAACTGGAAGCTGCTTCTGCTGCTGCTTGTTTATAGGAACCCCTTGATGCTCTCATTTCAGCTGCATTACCTTTCACGTTGCTTATTTATAAAAGTTATTTGGTGCCACAAGTTGTCAACTACTCAAATTTTATTGTTACAGTAATGCCATACTGGTCACAGACCAATTCACAGCCATCCTTATCAGCTACTGATATGGACATCTCCCTTTGTACTTGGGCTAGTTATTGACATCAGTTATATTTAGCTGGCTCTGATAAATTCTGGCAGCAATGATTGTGTGGCAGCCTTGAAGTGTATGTCTTGTATCATCCTATAAATGATCTTTGGCACCTAAGTCTATTGACTCATTAAAGTATGTGTTTTGTGGCATCTGATCCAACATGCCTCCATTATATTGGTGTCATTCAGCCTTGAATGCATAGTGTGTGGCATCTTAGCCAACATCCAGTTGTACTACTCATAGCATCTGGGCCTGATATTCTAGAGTAAATTGTGTGTATTTTTTATAATCTGTTCAGTCCTCTTTTTACTGTTAATATACAGAATACATGTATTGCGTATTCATAATTGTATCAATAATTCCAAAACCATGCTATGTACAAGGTTTTAAAAGATTTCACCTTAAAACTTCCACAACTTCTAACTCAACTGCATTAATATTTGATCTCTATCTAGTGCAAGTAAATAGATATTAAAAAGAAGTTATGTCTTACCATAACGTTCCATCTGTATTGTTGATCCTCATTCAGTCATTACGCATGGGTATCTGTTCCGACCTCGGAACCAAGCCGGCCATTTTCCAAGCTCACATCAGCTACAAACTCTCGAGCTAAACTCTTACCCAAAATCCCCCTCTCCCTGTTACCTCAGATTGAGTTTGCAAGTCAAAAGAAGGTAGAGGCTACCTCTGGTCAAATGACCTAAGAGAACCAGATGGTGAGATCCACTAGAAGCCACAAGAGGGAGAAGGAGGGGAGGGTCATAATGACTGAATGAGGATCAACAATATAGATGGAACATTATGGTAAGACATAACTTCTTTATCTGATATTGTTAATCTTCATTCATTCCTTACACATGGGACAGAGACCCCAGCTACCTCTATTCCTGGGAAGCTCTCATGGAAGGACATTCCTGACCACCATAGAACCAAAAGATGCTCTTCCCCTGGAGGCCAAATCCAATTTGTAATGACTGATGAAGGTATGAGGCGTACCCCAAGTTGCAGCTGCACAGATGTTATGTAAAGAAGCTCTGGCATGGAAGGTAGCAGAAGTTGCCACCGACCTTGTCGAATGAGCCTTCATGGTAAGTAGGCAACGGAATATTACGTTGTGTATAAATGAAGGTCACACAGTCTTTCAACCATCTAGCTAATGTGGCCTTAACAACAGCAGATCCTAATCTAGGTCCAGAATAGGCCAAAAATAACTATTCAGATTTATGAGAGGACCTAGTCCTGTTTAAGTAAAAACGGATTTGCCTGTGGATATCTAGGGTATGTAGGCAATACTCTCCTCTGTTTGAATGATTGGGAAAGAAAACTGGCAATTCAATAGTTTGATTAATGGACATTTCAGAGATCATTTTTGGCAGAAATGAAGGATTAGTTCTCAAAGAAACTCTATCTCTATGAAAAATCAAGTATGGACTCTTGATGCATAAAGCTTGAAGCTCAGAGATATGTCTTGCAGAAGTAATGGTGACCAAAAACAAGGTTTTCCATGACAAATATCTGAGGTCACAAGAAGAAGCTGGTTCGAAGGGTGGCATTGTCAGAGCTTGTAGAACTAATGATAGATCCCATGGTTGAATAGGTTCTCTAAAAGGTGGCTTCAGATGATTCACACCTTTTATGAAGGTCTTGCACAATTTGTGCGACATAAGAGAGGAGTCTTGGACACCCTCATGGAAATTAGAAATTGCAGCCAAATGAACTCTAATGGTAGAGGCCGATAGACCCAATTGAAAAAGGTCGGCCAGATACTCTAGTATTATCAACACTGGTGCTGAGAAGGGATCTACTTGTTTTTCTTTCAGCCAACAGGTAAATCTTTTCCACTTGTTTAAGTAATTCTAGTGGAAGACTTATGAGATGCAATGAGAATGTCACTTACTGGTAAAGAAAGATCATTCTGCCTGGCAATCAAGGGAATTGGAGTAGCCAAACTGTGAGCTTCAAGCTGTCCAAGTTGGAATGAATCAGGTTCTGTGGATGTGAGATCAACTCCGGGGTTGGATGGAGAATCCATGGTCGATCTAGTAGGTGAGGCCAAAGGAAGGGAAACCAAATCTGACAAGGGCAATATGGTGCTATGAGGATCACCGTGCTCTTCAACGAACGGGCTTTCTTCAGAAACTGGGGAATGAGGGGAAAAGGTGGGAATATATACAGAAGACCCGAGGGCCAATCATGGACTAGAGCTTCCCTGGGTGACTGTCCCAGAGGGGGAATCAGGGCGAATCAGGGAGAAGTAGTTGCTGCATTTGTAGTTGGTCGGGGATGCAAAGAGGTTGCAGCAAGGACGGCCCCAGCGGTGGAAGATCTCCTCCGCTATTAAGGGATTCAGGGACCACTCATGAGGTTGTAGAATGCGCCTGCTGAGTCTGTCTGCTATCATGTTGGAACTCCCGGGAATGTGCATTGCTAGAAGAAAACGGTTGGTAGCCATCGCCATATCCTCATGGCCTCTCGACAAAGGGGGTAAGATTTGGTTCCACCTTGTTTGTTGATGTACCAGACCACTGCCATGTTATCTGATTGAATCACAATCATCCCAGACGGCAGCAGGAGATGGAATGCTTGCAATGCCAGAAGCACCGCCCTCAGCTCTAGAACATTTATATCCAGTTGGGCCTCCAATTGGGATCAAGTGCCTTGGACTGTCTGTCCCTGACATAACCCCCCCCACCCCATCAGGGAGGTGTCCATGGTCACGTGGCCTTGGGTTGCTGGGGGGAGAAGGGGCGAGACCATTGTGACAGATTGTGTATCATCCACCAATTTAAATCCTGTTTGCACCTGTGGGTTACTCGAATCTTGGCTGAAAGAGGATGCTGAAAAGGATACCATTGGGTGAGCAGTAGCCATTGTAGAAGCCTATTATGAAACCTGGCCAGGGAGACAATGGTGATGGAGGCTACCATGGAACCCAACAGCTATAGGACAGAGTGAGCTGTGGGTTTCTCCCTTGAAAGGATTGGGATCAGTTGTTGCTTTATCCTTAGAATTCTGCGCTCTGGAATGGCAGATCTGCAGTTCTTTGTATCCAAGATAACCCCTATGAATTCTGTGGACTGAGATGGGGTGAGATTGGATTTTTGCCAGTTTATGGTTATGCCTAGCGTTTGTGCAGTGAGGAGAGAGTATGCCAGGGCTTCTTCCAGTAGATGTCTGGTGGGGGCAGAAATGAGCCAGTCATCTAGGTATGGAAACACCTGGAATCCTTGTAGTCGCAAGTGAGCTGTGATGACTGCCATGCACTTTGTGAACACACTGGGGGCTGTAGAGAGTCCAAAGGGCATTACTCTGAACTGGTAGTGACTGGCTCCCACACGGAATTGCAGAAATCTTCTTGATGGCCTGTCCACTTTTATGTGGTAGTAAGCATCTTGAAGATCTATCGAGCGCATCCAATCATCTTTTTCCAAAAGTGGAAGGATAGACTGTATTGTGACCATCCGGAATTTTTGTACTCTCACAAACTTGTTCAATACACTGAGATCCAAAATTGGTCTCCAGTCCCCGGTTTTCTTTGGCACCAAAAATAGTGTTGAGTAGAATCTGGATCCTATCTTGTCTGGAGGGACTATCTGGATGACTCTCTTTCTTAGCAGTTTTTCTATCTCTAGTGCTGCTTCTTCCCTTTGACTGGGTGGAATGTCGGGAAGTTTTTTTGAAGGGACGGGACAAAGATCGAAGGTAATATGATAACCTCTGGTTATAATCCTTTGTACCCAAGAATCAGTGGTGATGGTTAGCCAGTTAGAAGGGTACAAGAAGAAACGACCCCCAACCACCTCCAGAGGAAAGGAGTTGGGCTGCTCTTCAGGAGCGCTGGTAGGATTGGCCAGGAAAAGAGTCCCTGGAACCCTAGTTACATGGACCCCCTCTGCCCTGAAAGGAGCGTCTTCCCTGTGAGTTTCCCCCTCTTGCCTCTAGGGGAGAACTCGGCCTGTGTGTCACGGAAAGGACCCTGAGATTTCTTGAACCACATCTTCCCACTCTTTTGGTTTTGGGAGAAAGCACGTTGAGGGGAAGAATAACGGACACCTACGGCAGAAAGGGTCTTACTGTCCTGTTCACATCTGGCCAGTGTGCTTTTAACTTTGGGTCCAAACAACAAAGAGGCCTGAATGGGAGCATTAAGAAAGGAAGCCTTAAAGGGTTCCGCAAAATTGCACAAGCGCATCCAGGCTTGTCGTCTCAAGACCACAGCTGAACCTGCTGCTCTAGCTGCTCCTGCTGATGTGTGAGATATCAGTCGCATAGAGGAGTTAGATATTGACTCAATGGTGGCCAGCTGAGAGGCCACTTTGTCACGGACCTCATCAGATACGGCACCAGCCAAGGTTTCAGAGAGCTCAGAATTCAGATCCCTTTGAAGCCTGGTAAAGTGTGTCATATAATTCAGGGACCTGATAGTAAAGGTCGCTGATGCAAAGGTGCTTTTCCCTATCCTGTCCAGGGCCTGGGACTCTTTGTTAGGCGGATGGACAGACTGGCTTTCTTCTTCTGCCAGATCTTTTTTTGTTGCAGCCGCCACCAACAGGGCATCCACAGGAAGACCTTTAGACCAATGGGGATCCATAGCAGGAGGTGACAAAATCTTATCTGGCCTCCGGGAAATAGCCTTGATGGTGTCAGGAGCCTTCCACACCTACTGCACGATGAGCTGGACAAATTCATCGGCAGGTGGAGTAACCCAGGAGGTAGGGGGCTGGGCACGAAAGGCCTGCAGGAACACAGACTCCTCAGAGGTCAGATTAGAGGGCTGCCAGTCACCTCTCTGTTTAAGGATTTCAAGGATATCACCAAAGGATACCTCAGAGGGTGACCGAGGGGATCCTTCCCCCTCATCAAAGTCTGTGTCTTCAGTGAGGGACTCCTCTGTGGAGTCCATGTGCTTCCTCTTACACAAACATTTCCGGTGGACTTCCTCAGAGGGAGAAGCTGGGGAAGACAGCGGAAAAGGGGTTTCCTGTGGGAATATGTCCTGAGGCCCTTGCACCCGGTGTCCACTAGATGCAACTTGTGAAAACAGTGTACCAGAGGAGGGCAGGGGGATAGACAGCACAGTATCACCAGCAAAAGCCAGAGCCTTCTCCATCAGTTGAAAGGCTGGTCCACCCGAAGAGGGGTGAGTGTTCAGGACAGGGGTCACCCCTCCCCTAAGTGGCTCAGCCTGCTGACTTGGAGTCCCCAGATGGCTGTGGAACAGCAAATTTCGCTTGTCACAACTGTCATCTTGGGTCGTAGCAAAACTCTCCTGCCACGAAGGTAACTGTGGTTCCTCAGTGAGATCCATAAAGGGAACCGCAGAAGGGGAAGACTGTGCTATATCAATAGACTTCAAAGGCAATGAAGGAGGAGAATAAGAAGGGGTCTTTGGAGATGGGTGATCACCTCCCAAGGAAGGATAGGTCCTGAGGGGTGGGATACCTCTGGCCAGAAGCACTTGATCCACAAGACGCAACACATCATGTTCGGAAAGGCTTCTAGTGGACCTCACAGAGACTGAGGGAGAAACAAGTCTGTCCACAGAAGAGACAAGCTCAGTGCCCACCTTACCAGTCCGCACCAAGAACAACGGTGCTGAGAGAGACTGGACTACGGGTGTTTGCACTGAGGTAATCATTGGTGCTGAGATCGCAGTCTGCACTGACACAAAAATCGGTGCTGAGGTGGTTGCCGGAACCAAAGCTGGAACCGAAAAAATTGGAGCCAATAACTGAGGCGTCGGTTCCGAGTAAGATGGAGCTGATGTGGTCAAGGTCTGCACCGACTGAATGGTCGGTGCCGATGCAGTAGTCATAACAGTCTGAACCAAGGAGCCCCTCGGTGCCGATATAGTAAAGGCTACAGGAGAAGATGGAGCCGAGATCACTGATGGTGCCGATGGCCTTGGTGCCCAAGGTCTAGACACTGAAAGCACTGGGGTTAACTGAGTGAGCTCTGAAGCAGAAACTTTAGCCTTTTTAGGTCTTGGTTGGTGGGAGTCCCCAGCCGGGGATGAAGGCAAAGACTTGGCTGTAGTGGGATCATCCAAAATTTTCTTATGGGCTCTAGGAGGGGTTGAAGCCTCCGACCCAGAAATAGCCTCTGAAAAGGGAGATTTTAGAAGTCCCTTCAGCAACAACTTATTTTTCCTTTACAACAAGGTTCTGTTAGAAAATTTTTTACAAATAACACAGGGTGGGTCAACAGATAAGTGGGACACATACAAGCAATAAATGCACAAAGAATGTGCATCTGATGTAGGTAATTTGTGTCCACAATCAGAACACCTTTTGAATCCCGGACTACTTTTCTTATCTGCCATGATAGAAAAAGAGGACAGTAGAAAGGGTACCAGCAATGGTAAAAAAAGAATACCCAAAGGTATGAAGAAAGGAAGAGATTACCAACGATGGTAAGGAGAAATACCTTGCAGTAAAAGGTGCAGAGTAAAGAGAAGAAAACTCAAGAAAATATGGTCGCTAAATGCGATAGGGTAAGAGACAACAAAACAGAAATTTTCTGACAGAAAAAGTTATACATCTGACTAGTCTGACAACAAATATCTATACTTAGCTCAAGAGAAGCAGCTTGACACGACTGAATGGCAGCGCGGCAAACAAAATCTAAAGTAACAGGGAGAGGGGGATTATGGGTAAGAGTTTAGCTCAAGAGTTTGTAGCTGACGCGACCTTGGAAATGGTCGGCTCGGTTCTAAGGTTGGAACCGATACCCATGCGTAAGGAATGAACTAGGATTAACAATATCAGATCTGTTTTTATGATATTAATTTATATAGATACTGGGCAGGATTCACAAAGGCTTGCACTGTGTGTAAGAGACGTGTAACACTCCATGCAAGCCTCGCGATCCAGGAACAGCCCTAAACTCCGTGTAAGAGACCAGCTAAAATGTCTCTTACACGGACTGGGCGTGGACATGCTAAATACCTCACTTGCAGCTGAAAGGTATGCAAATGAGGTATATTAGCGATCCACAAAGCAGAAACCAGCCCGTGTAAGAGACGTTTTAGCTGCAGAAATGTACTCAGTTGACAACTGAGTAGGTTTCTGCAAAATTCACAACGGAGCCATGTCAGCTCCAAATAAAGGGTGCATATGTGTCAGGCAGCATGCCAATGGCCAAATATGTGGCCATTGGCAAAGTAACCCGATGCAAAAATAAAAAAAATATAATTTTTTAAACCCAGCTCAGCCCCGCGCAAATGGGCTGCGCTGTATAAAACACAAAAATGAAGGTTATAAACCCACAAATGTGGGTTTTATGCAATACATGGAATGACAATGCAGGCACCAGCAGACCAAAAACAACATGGCCACCGTGTAGTGGTTGCTAAGGGGGGAAGCTGAGTGTAAGACATGTAACTAAGCATTAGTAGGCAATCTCATGTAAATGAGGGTTAGGATACTGAATCTCACAGTCACATAGCAAATGAGCACAGTCTGAGTAGTGTAAGAGATACATAAGGGGGAGGAATAGAGTAGGAGATAGGTGACATCACAGGGGGGAATGGTAGAAAGAAATGCAGTTCATTGGAGGTCAGTGTAACATGACAGATGACAGACACAGATCAGGGAAAGAGGAGTGCCACAAGATAAGTCTGGGAAAGTCAAGAAATGGAAGGTGTACACTGTTACTTACACTAAAGTTTCTTGCTGGGCGTGCATGCGCACGTGCGCGCGCATCATGAAGCATGAGTAGGGCAGTGTGTGCACGTGTAAGGCAGACTGAGCATGTGGGAGCATTTTGGTAGATGTTTAACACTGTTTGCACTGGTGTGCGCGCGTGTAGGGCAGACTGAGTATGTGGAAGCCTGTTGGCAGACTTGTAAGACTGTTTGCACTGGTGTGCATGCGTTTTAACCTGAATAAGCAGATTCTGAACCGTGTAAGCATGTGTGCGCGCGTGTAAGCCACTGTGAGCGTGTTTCTGCTGGTATGCACGTTGCTCCTCCCTGAGGAAACAGAAAGGAAAAAGGAAGCAACAGAGTTAGTAGGAAGCTAGCAGGGAATACTGCTGGAGCTAGCAGGTGAAAACAATTAGAAGCAGGCAATTACACAGGCAGAATAGTAGCCCAGTCCAGCACTTAAAACTCTGCAAACAGTAGTGCAGGATGTTTCTCTCAAGAGACACTGCAAGACAGGAGTAAGCTTATAGAAGTGAAAACTGAAAAAGCTTCACTCAGAGCAGAAATGTTAGGGGCTGCCATAGCTGTCATAATGAGACATAGGTGACTTGCTGAGGGTGGTGACAATGCAGATGGTGCCAGACAACCGACAGTGAGGAGACGGAGAAGAGTGTACAGGCCCAGGGTCACCTACCACGGGTTACATGAGCTGGAGATAGTAGAGTGCTATAGAGTGGACACAGAGCTCCTGCAGCAAATAGTTGAGCTGTGCAGGCCATGCCTCACACACAGAACCAACAGAGGGGAACCCATCCCAGTGGAAACCAAGGTATGTGTTGGCCTAAGAATACTAGCAACAGGTACCTTCCAGAGACCAACTGGTGATATGATGGGGATATCACAGGCATCAGCCTCCAGGGTAATGCACCAGTTCCTGGATGCCATGTCAGCAGATGTCAGTGATCATGTATATTTCCCCAATGCCCGTGAGGTATTGGCCAGCAATATGCGTCTCTTCCAGCAAATAGCGGAATACCCTGAGGTAGTGGGTGCAATAGACTGCACGCACATACGCATCAAAGTACCAGCCGGTGAGTGGGGTAGGGCCTACATTAACTGCAAGGGCTTCCCCTCCATCAACTGCCAGGTCATGTGTGATGCCCAGGGCATAATAATGAATGTGTGTGCTGGCTGCCCTGGGAGTTACTATGATTCCCACATCTGGCATTTGACGCAGCTGTACCAGACATTTGCCAATGGGGACATCCCACACGGACACCTAGTGGGGGATGCAGATTATGCACTGGAGCCATGGCTGATGACACCCATCAGAAACGCACACACACCTGAACAGGAACGCCATAATGAGGCACATGCACAAACACGTAATGTAATAGATCATGTGTTTGGGCTGCTGAAGTCACGGTTCCGGTGTCTGGACACATCTGGTGGAGCCTTGCAGTACACACCAACTACATGTACCCAAATTGTCATGGTATGTGCTATGCTACATAATATGATCTTGCGAAAACAGCTGCAGCAGGACCAGCATAGGGCTGGGCCAAACAGCCCCCCACCATTGCCAAGGCCATCACAGGCAGGGCGTGACTCGGAGGAGGAACAACCTGAGCCTGCCCCAGTAGGCAGAAGGAGGCATGCCCAGTATGCCCTGGCCTTGGCAAAGAGGCAACGCATAGCACATACACTGGCTCAGTAGGAACCCTGGGAATGATACCCCCTCTGACTCACTCAAATAATAACATGGATGCCTAAAATGACATGACCTGCTCACAAACATGTACAGGGAGTGTAATATGCGCATCCGACAGAGGCAACCCTGCAGCACCACCTGAGGCATAAATGCCATGTGTCAAGTAATGTAACACCATGTACTATATGCACACCTGAGGACCCTGACTAACATCCACCCTCACCAAGCATGAAGCCACAAAATGATGATGGGATGATCAAGTGCAATAACTGGCTGAAGTAATGCAGTTAGTCAAAGGTGAGCCAATGTGTTTCAGGCTGGGAAGACATGCGGAGCATGACATGATGCACCACCTGCTAGGGGTGGCGTGCACCTATCAGTCCATGCCCCATGGATACTGGCAAAGGCTGTCAGTACCCACAGCATGCCCTGAATAGGTAGGTCTCAAAACACAAACCCACCTTCATAGGTACCACAAGGGATGGGAACCTAGATGTAATGCTACCCAATGCCAGAAGTCTAAACAGCAAGATGTGTGCAGTGTAAACGCACACAGTATGGAGAATGTAGATATCAGTCCTGTAATAGAAAACTGGGTCAAGGCTCACATCAGCACCCTAACACTACCAGGTCACACCTCATACTGTGCTGTACAGCCACAAAACATGGAAAGCTAAAAAAGGAGGGTGACTAGCAATAAATGTCAAGGATAACCACACTCCCATGTTGGTACCACAACAAGACGCAGCAGCATGGATTAGCCATGGTCAAATACCAATGGCTAAAACCACCTCCCAGTATATAGCCTGCTGCAGACTACGGTCCTAATACCAGGAACTGCATCTGGCCTATGTTGGAATACATGAATATATCAAGCCCCCCAAACCACATTATATTGCTTGACTGAAAATACCCAGACATACACCGGGAGCATTATACTAGCACCAACACAGTCAGAGAAACGTTTCCAGAATCCATAAACCAAAATGCCCAGGAACAATGTACCACTCCCACAAGAGGGGTAAGCATACTGGATGTGATAACCAGCAACATGTGTACTGGATGGCAAGATGAGAAGTGTATCCTTCACTGGTAAGACCAGACCATAGAGTAATCACACTGGATATACACATCCCGACCACAGTCCCTGGCCAGAATACCACAGTGAAAAACATGTGTAAAGCATAGGTTGCACCCCTCCAAACTGATGTGGAATCCACAAAAGGCCCTGTGCAAGTGCAGAATATGGGACACACCGCAGAACATGTTATACAGGCATTCCATGAACACAGCCAGGAATGCTTGGAGTATGCAATCACAAATAACAACAAGACACAATGCCATACACGCAGGCATCTGGCATGCTGGACTCCAGCCATTACCAAACCATGCAAGAGAATGAGGAAGCTACCACATGATAGAGCAAACATAAAAAGGGAAGTAATCACTGATCAGTAGTATGGCAATAACATATGTCCACACATACAATCCACTAAGGCCAGCCACAACAAGTAGAATCTGTGAATCCAGAGGCAATGTGACACCTGTCCCAAGTACACAAACAACCACAACTCCCCCCAATAAATACAAATATATGTGATAGATGCAACCATGTATCCAAACCAGAGTCTGAGCTCCCCCAACTCAGTACTGTCAAAACTAGTCAGGAGGAGAAGGTAACCACATACACCACAAACCCAGTCCCACATAGACCTACCACAACTGTAAACCAAACACATAAACACAGAAAAACATTCCCGGAGGCCCTAATTACAAACACACCACACCAACAGAAGCCTCCAAAGCAGATCACAAGCAACCACAACCTCCAAACATAGCACATGCAACACATAGTACACAAAGCTGGTGTGCCAAACAGTCACAGGCCAGAAGGAGAAACAACATGCCTTATACAGTTGTAATAGGTGTCTGTATAGGCAGACACACTGCTGTCCCACTCACCAGACTGAACAAGGGAAAGGGTACAGTAAGCTGCCTGTAGGCTGCCACAATATGCCACATAACACAAGTGCAGGTCACCCCAAAGCAAGCAGAAATATGATGCACTCAATGTCCATGCTGGTGTGAATGACCTGAGATGTACCTCCTGGACTACATGAAAAGAGACATGGATGAGCTCTCTGAGTATGTACCCCAGGCCGGTATGACACTGGCCGTGTGCAGCATCCAACCCTCACCAAGAATGATGCCACAGTACAAACACAGAATGATCATCTTTAACAGGTGGCACAGTTACAGCTGTCAGTCCAAGAGGGTCTAATGTCTGTCTGCTTGAGATGTCAAGCATGACAAGCCATGCTGCTGTTCCAGGGATGGCTTGCACCTGTTACCCCTGTGTGTCTGGATACTGGATAAAGCCTTTGCCACCTCCATAGAGCCGTATGTAGGCAAGGCCAAAAAGACTACCCACCACCCTAGAAAACATAAGTGGTAAGAAACATAAGGGTAATGCTGACCAATGCCAGATGTGTAAACTGCAATATGGATGCCCCTGAGGCACTTCCCAGTATGGAGAACATCGATGTCTGTGCAGTGACAGAAGCCTGCTGCAAGCCTAGTGATAGCACACCAGCACTACCCAGTTATACCACAAATCATGCGTTATGGCCCCAACACCTGGACCAAAACATCAAAGGAGGGGGAGTATCCATATGCAGCACAGACACCCATTAACTGACAATGCACAAAGCAGCGGAGAACACCCATGTGCACCTAAGTGTAGTCAAAACTGCTGTACAGTCTGTAGCATGCGACAGACCACACTCTCACACACAAGAACTCCACCCAGACGTCCTGAAGACACTGGACAGTATGAATGTCCCACCAAATACCAGACAAGGTACTCACAAATTATCACATAGGTGGTAAACCATTATGTATGCAAGGAGTAATCAGGGACCTAGGGACACAAATCGACAGTAATCTGTCATGTGACACTCACAATGCCAATGTGGCTAGGAAGATTGTCGATATTGGACACCGTATCATGAAAGGATTCACATCTACATCAACAGAGGTCACTGTGCCCCTGTACTGTTCCCTTATCAGACCCATAATCTAGTACAATGACTCATGTGGGATGTACCGTACGTGACACCTGCAGCGGTTCGGAAGACCTCAAAGTTACCCCACCAAGAGGATAAAGGGTGTGAAATATATGTCATATGCTGCCTGGCTGTAGACACCCCAGCTGAATGCAGTCACAGACTGCCTACACAGAGGCATTGCATGCCTGTTGTACAAGGCCATGCCCAACACAGGAGTAATGGACATGCTCCACCACAGGAAATCAAAGCCATTGGACCTGTGAGAGTGACAGATGTCAGCCTCAACACATAATGAAATAGGATGTGCTGGAGGGACAGATACATAACCCAGAGGCTCCCCACACCCAGAAACAGGATCCCAATCCATGTTAGGCAGAACCCCTCACTGACACCCCTCAACAGGAATATTGCCAAGTGGATGGATGATCGTACATGTATACTGGGGGTCTTCACTGTGTCACGACCAGACAGAGGCACAGTAAAGAAAATCATAAATGGCCATAATAGTCACATAGCAAGGCGTGAAAGACACACACACTCTGGCTAGGCTTACTAATGCCCTAGGGTGGATAGCCTAGTATGAACCCATGAACCTATGAAGATACAAATTATACAGGACACTAAGGATAATCACAAGGCTTACTTAACTGATGGTAGGAACCATGTTGGGAATCCACAGATATGCTCCGAATCACACAGATATTACAAACAACATACCAAACACACACACATATTGCTAACATACAACCTGACAGGTGCAGTGCAACCCCCCCCCCTCCAGAATGCAAAATATCTATCCCAGCAGACTGCTGGTCCCCTGACATTGCAGATGCTGAGGTAAAAGCCATCATCTGCAAAGCAAAACACACAGCAGCAAAGGTATGTGATGGTGTCCTGGGCTGAGGCCAACATGGACTCCAAGAATAATGGAATGCCAAATCACACTACTTCCCAATGTCAGCCTTACCACAGGATATGCACCCAAAGAGCAGTGTAAAACAACAGTGGTCCTTCACAACAAAGGTGTTGCCTGAATGGATACTGCAAACTACCACCCCAGGATCCTGACAAGCTTGGTCTGCACAGCTATGGAAAGGATCAGTATGTACCGCAGACATAAAGCTATTGTGGACCTACTGATACTGGACCCTACACAGTGTGGCTGTCATAACTGCAGATCCTGCCCATAAACATGTTTGACCCATTTGAAGCAGTCATTAAGGTCATTGATGAGGGCAATGTGGTCCACACAGCGTAGCTGGACCGTGCATATGCTTCTAGACAATACCCTACGAGTTCAGTATGGATATGTTCACCAGCTTAAATATATACCCCTATGTCAGTAGAGGGGTTGCAAACCAGACCAAGGACAGAACTAACATGGGTCAGACATGCTGCATCCATGTCAGACTACAAAGCAGATATGAGTGGCATCCCACAAGGCTTGGTACTGGCCCCCCCCTTCTGTATATATGTCCCATAGGTATAGGCCAACATGGAAGGACTGTGACTGAACATGTATGCAGAGGAGTACAAACAGCCCACCATATCCGACCCCCAGCTGACACAAGCAACCCACAAAAGGGCCACCTACAAACAGACAACTGGAGCCATAGCCATGTCAGCAAGCTAATTGCAGAACTGTGTATAGACAACCACCGTGGATATACAGTAAGTGCCCACAAATTACCACACAGGTGTTAACCCATTACGTACCTAACATGTAATGAGAGACCTGGGGACAAAAGGTGATAGATATCCTGCACTGGACAAACATGTGGCTGTAGTGCTTGCAGAAACATACCATATACACACCCAATCATGAAGGTTGTCAGATGTAGATAAGGGGAGGTCACAGTGGCTCTGCAGTCATCCTTCATCAGCATCACAATTGACTACAATAGCCCCTGTGGGATATACCTCAGCAGACACCTCCATCAACTGTAAAGTCCACAACAGTACCCCACCAGGAGTAGCAAAGAGCATGAACAGATGCCATGTGTTGCCTGAGTAAACAAACTGCAGCCCCACACACTGCCATACTGCCCAGCTACAGGCAAGCTGTGCCTGATGTATGAAGCCATGTCCAACCTGGAATCAATGAACATGCTGCACCTTGTACAATCTGAATGGCAGTGAGCTATGCACATGAGAGACCTGAACCCCAGCACTGACATACATAGGACAAGCTGTACAGAATGATCCATAACACAGAAGGCACCCCCACTCTTGAGTAAACTTCTGGTACAGGTCAGCCAGAGAGTCACCTATCGACACCCCTCAAGAGGAATCCCGATGAGTGGATGGGAGATGGTAGGTTAACCCTGGGTATCACTGTTATGTCAGAGGTAGACGGAGGCACAGTATACTAACCATGACATATGTCATGGCAAACTCCAGTTACAATGTGTGTCGAAGGACAAACACACCCTGTGACTAGCATCAGAAATGGCCTAGGGAACATTGCTAGTGTTTGCCAATGTCCACCTATGTTGTGGAATACACTACCAATGTTGGACAAGCCTGGTGTAGGTAGTCCATATCTGAACATAATGCAACATGGTCATATGTGCACAACTGGCCCTACACAGTCTGTTGTGTTCACTATGAAGATGTCAAGCAGTGATAGGACTAAAGCCCAGGATACTGTCCACCACAGTGAAAGTACTGAACCAGTACACTATACGGTACTACAGTGTTAGGTCATTATGAAAGTATGTTGACAACTGTCTGCAAAGTATCCCATGCAATCCCTGCAGGCACAGTATAATCCCTGTTGTGGCAGACATGAAGCAGTTGGCCAGTTAGTACACAACATGACACCCAACACACAACCATAAATGTGAAATATTGTTGAAGTGCACACACACCCAAATATGTGGTGGACTTCAGAGTGCAACATATGGAAAGCTCACACTGGGCATGCTCGCACACTTTGATAAATGAGGCATATGTCAGACAACATGCCATGGAAAGGCTGAACTGGGCATGCTCACACACTTAGGCCATATCTCCGTTTAGCAGTTGGCCACACATATCTGGTATTTATACGTGTCATTCCAGGAACCAACCACAACACAGCAATCCACCCAGTGCACACAGTAAATGACTACAGAGACATAAGTGATATAGTGGATCGCCGTCATATGAAAACATCTTCCACAGATACACAAGTTGGTCATAGGAACAGGGAATGCTATGGCAATAAAGACCTGCAAACAGTAGAACAGCACAACAAATATTGTGCATCTGACAATTGAACATATGGGTGTAGAGGTCAATACTAGGCTTGTTGCCCTAGGGAATGACAGCTCAGCCAGAGTGTGCTTGGCATCTGCATCCCCAGTACAGTAGGCTACTGTGCCACTGTAAAGTAGGTCACATAAGGCAACGTGTGAGGCTAGTGAGCTGTGCCACTGTCAAGCAGGGGCACAGTGGAGATCCCAGGGTTTGAATGTGCTAAGCCACAGCCATGTTGTTGGTGTGTGCTGGAAGAGGGTTGCTGAGGATCTCTAACAGTAAGTGGCCGTCAATAACAGACTGAGGGGAGCCCTATCTGCATTGTCTGGACAATTCCACTGTCAACACTATGTTGTGATGATTATGTGTGAATGAAGTGCCATGCCAGAACTGTTCACAGATGTCCTCCCTCTGTGGGCTACAGCTCTGCAATTTATTAGCTCACTCTGTCTGTTGGACGGCTCATATATGGCTGGTGTACACCTGACGGGTGTCATGTTGTGGAGCAGTCATGGGTATATGTGGGATAGCATGATCAATGCAAACCGTACACATGCTCATAGAATGCAATTGTCAAGGAATATGCTGAGTGGCCAGTATAGTCCCCCAGCATGGGTCCTTTGAAGTCGTCCACCCCAGTCTTCACAAGTGTAGAGTCTGCTTGTGCTAAATACAGTTTGTGTGCAGTGACAACCTTGCCTGGGGGTGGGGATGGGATATGGATGTCCAGGGAATGGTGGGTATGGTCAGATATCAACAATGGTGGTCTACCTCTGGTGTGGAACAGTGAGTACCCATGTTGCAGATGGACAGGTGCAATATGTATTCCCCCATGTGGCTGTGGTGTGTGGTTCTGCCATAGCGCATGGACCCACAAATTGTAGTGGCTGTAGGGTAAAGTGGTAGAGGTCTGAGTAGTTCTCACACACAATATGCCTGTACCTGATGTTAACAACTGGAATGGTGTATGTGAACACATGCATATCCCGGCACTGTTCCCAGGGAAGCTAAGTGTGTGTCCTGGATGTGGGTGTGGTGTTCTGGACTGGTTGTGTTGTGTGTTACAGGTCCTGTGGTCACGAAGCATGGTATAGAACATAACCTGCCAGTGCGATGTGCATATCTGACCCTGACGTAGGTGGCTGCAAATGCATATATATGCTATCCCCCACCTGACAGGTAGTACTAGATGTACATACCTCTGTAGAAATAAAGATGTCAGCACCCTATAAATACTGCAGGTGCAGACCAGATTCTCGGTAATTCGGTTAGCGCGCTCTGCTAATGCGTCTCCCTCAAGTGTCATAATATAGGTAGGTAGGAGTTCGAATCATGCAATTGCTCAGTGTGTGTGTGTCTGGGCGAGTGGGGTTGATGTGTGTGCAAGTCTGTGTGAGGAAGATGTCCCTTTTGGCAACTGTGAAAGCACTCTATAGGATGCACATTCCCCTATCTCAGCACGGATGATGTCAGCACCCTATAAGTACAGCAGGAGAAGGGAAACCTCCCAGTAATTCGAATAGCCCGCTCTGCTAATGCATCTGTCACGAGTGTCATAACATAGTTAGGTAGGGGTTTGAATCCTACAACTGCCCAGTGTGTGTGGAGGGGGGTTAGTGTGTGTGCAAGCCTGTGTGAAGGAGATGTCCCTTTTGGCAACTGTGAAAGCACTCTACAGGATGCACATTCCCCTATCTCAGCACGGATGATGTCAGCACCCTATAAGTACAGCAGGAGAAGGGAAACCTCCCAGTAATTCGAACAGCGCGCTCTGCTAATGCGTCTGTCATGAGTGTCATAACATAGTTAGGTAGGGGTCTGAATCCTACAACTGCCCAGTGTGTGTGGAGGGGGGTTAGTGTGTGTGCAAGTCTGTGTGAGGGAGATGTCCCTTTTGGCAACTGTGAAAGCACTCTACAGGATGCACTTTCCCCTATCTCAGCACGGATGATGTCAGCACCCTATAAGTACAGCAGGAGAAGAGAAACCTCCCAATAATTTGAATGGCGCACTCTGCTAATGCGTCTCTCTCGAGTGTCATAATATAGTTAGGTAGGAGTTTGAAACCTGCAAGTGTGTGTGTTTGGATGTGGGGAGTTTGTGTGTGTGCAATTCTGTATGAAAAACATGTGCTTTTTTGCATTCAGGAGATCACACTACATGATGCACATTACCCTTTCCAAACAGTGATGATGTGAGCACCCTATACATACAGAGGGAGAAGAGACACCTACCAGTAATCCAAATAGCGCAATCCGCTACAGCGTCACTCTCAAGTGTCATAACATAGTTAGGTAGGGGTTTGAAACCTGCAAATGGCAAGTATGTGTGTGTTTGGATGTGGGGAGTTTGTGTGTGTGTGCAATTCTGTATGAAAAACATGTTAGTTTTGGCAATCAGGAGATCACACTACCTGATGCACATTACCCTTTCAAAACACTGATGATGTCAGCACCCTATAAGTACAGCCAGAGAAGAGGAACCTCCTAGTAATTCAAATAGTGCGCTTCGCTAATGCGTCTCTCTCACGTGTCGTGACGTAGCTAGGTAGGGGTATGAATCCTGCAAGTGTGTGTGGGGGTAGTAGGGTGTGTGTAAATGCAAGTGTGAGAGAACAGATCCTTTTGGCAAATACTACAATACACCAGATGCTGCATATTCCCCCAGTGAACACAGGAGATGTCACCACACTATCAGCACAGCCAAACAGGGCTAGTTGGCCAGTAATGCCAATAGTGTGCTCTGCTACTGGGTCTATTACCATTGTCAGAGTACAGATAGGTATGTTTTGGTAACCCACAACTGCCACGTGTGGTTGTGTCACACATTATGACCTTGTGTGGGTCTTTGTGCATAACAATGCATGCCATTGCCTAAACCAGCAATGGCAATGCACACATGATGTATGTGTGTGACACATACACATAAATACCTGTGACCTGCAGTAGTTACCATGTCTGACACATGTCTCGAGTGGATAAATGGTATTTGCAATGCATAACAATATGACTGTGACTTACTGTGCAGGGGCCACACGTGGTATGTGTCTATACAGTGTGGGTGTATATGGTAAAATACCTACAGCAGGGGATACACATCTGGTCTGGGCCATGTAGTCGATGTACAGGTGCTGCATGTTCTCACCTGTTGTGGGAGTGGTAACATGTCATTCCACTGCAATTCAGTGACCACATGCTGGGAACCCTTCAACTAGTGTGTTGTAGCTACAATAATGCACATGCACAATGTTTGGCTGGATGCAGTCCAGCCATATAAAGACAGTTCTTGAGACTGTCATATTGCCAGTGTTGTTATGGAGGATAGGTGGGTTTCCTGTTATGGGAGGGTTGTGTGTGCCAGGCTATGAACCAGACGGCAGTCCAACACACTGTTAGCTGCACATGAATAGGCCCTGATACTTTCTGCTGTGCCAACAACCTGGAGGTGTGTGTATCTGTGGTGCCTTGGGATACCACCCCCCTGTCCATGTGTGTTACATGTGTAGGGGACGACAGGCATGGTATGAGGTATAACCTGGCAGTGATGGGTTGCACCTGTGAGCCATGAATCAGGACTCTGGTACTGCACAGACACTGCAGTTCACTGTGCTGAGGACAGTGTCCAGTGCATGCATCTTGCGGTGTACACTGCTGGTGTTGTGTAGCATCACTGTTAGTGTCCTATCCTGTGTGATACCCGTGGAGGTGGCTATGTAATCCGTGTCCTGCAGCATAAGGCAGTATGTGTTTATCAAGGGGCTTCGCCAATATATATTGGGCCATGGGTGTCACGTACAAGCTGCCCCTCGCACATCATTGTGGCTTCCCTAGCATGTAAGCACACGTTGACAGCCAGTGGATACCTTATGAATGACATTGGAGACTGAGCAGAATGTAGACATAGAACACCCTTCCTACATATAATGGTAGCATACCTGGTGAAGGTATGATGGCAACCAAGATCAGGCTCATACTGGCCTGCGCCACATGCTGAGAGATCCCTTCTATGTTCCCTATCATGTAGTCCAGGGAGGTATGTCTCAGGTCATCCATAGTGGCATGGTCAATGACTGAGTCATATGTGTCCATGCCTCTGACTGACCTGTATGCATGTGTTTTGTAGTGGACCATAGTGCCCCAGAGGCATATCACTGTGACCTTCACCATGTACAGCCTGTTGAGCGGGACCCACTGCAGTGGCCAAGAGAGGTACCTGACACATCTGTAGCAGGTGTGTTGTGTAGCCCTACAGGCTGTGAGTGTGTGGCACACGGGATGTGTGTGCCATGTGTGGCATGTGCTCTGTTCCGACGTAACATATGGCTGTGTGCCAGCTGCGGAGGTGTGTGATGCTCAGGCAGGATGCTATTCTGAGTCCCCACATATGCCCCAGTGTGTTCAGCTTGCTGTCAGTGCATGTCTATGTCTGACTGGTATTGTAGTCACTGTAGTATGACATGCCACCTGACAGGGTATGGCATTACTGGGTTCAGAGTGCTCAGTCCCCAGATTGGCTATGTGGTGGCATCCCACACATGTGTTGTACATTCCTGGCCAAGGGTGATGATTGACTGCATACATGTGGCAGCTATGACATTGCCACATGACTCACCTAAACCACAACTGGACCATAGAGGTGATTCACATGTTACCTTTGCACATGCTACCCTAGTAGTGTGATTGCCATGGTGAGTACCAACACATAGGGCCAATGGGGAACAACATACTGAAGGTGTGTATGTGTGGGTGCACTGCTACTGTTTCATAGCACTGGCATATATGACTGCACATGTGGGTAAATGGCAGGTAAGACATGTGCAATGTGTCACAGGCAACGTACATGCGAACAGGACAGACAGTGACGTTCTGTCATGTGTAAACTTGACATACGTATCGTACACTATGAGATGTCACTAGGAGTCCACAGAAGCACTGTAGCTCTGCATTGTAGGTGGAAGCAGTGTTCCAGGGAACCCCAAGCGAACATGCATCCAAACAAAGCTACAGTAAGCAGGGCTGGAAGTAGTCCATTGTACAACAAAGAAGGGGTAACACTAACAGTAGGTAACAGTGCAAATATGTAGGCACTATCAACATGTACCCAGGAATGCACAGCACAGATGCCCATGGTAGAACTGATATTATGTCATAGTTAATTGTGATTTGGATTACATTGGTACTGCACACATATCAACATGCGCAAACATCTGCATTGCATAGTCGTTGTGGGCAACTTGCCACCATTACTGTACATGTCCATCATTGCATATCACTACTTGCATTAGCTTCCCCCCTGTGCTACCCATGTATGTGGCTATCTGTTGACATCCTTACCACCGGTATGCAATAATGTGCAGCTGTTACACTTTGGTATGTACTATGGGTGCAGATAACAATTCAGGACAGTCATACGGTTACTGCATCAGGCATGCTGGGATATACACACAGTCATATCAGCACACTGTACTGTTACCAACATGATACTACTAATACACTTCTATGTAGTCACCCTGTGCATCAGCAACGTGTTTACCTGTTCCTGCACTGATGTTGGAGATTGCAGGAGGTGGCACAGTTTCATCATATGCACAGGGTGTGAATTAGGTATGCCTGAGTCTGCCACTGATACCACCAATTGACATGTGTGTGTATGTGTGTTGGTGAGGGACAGCAGTACAGGGTGGGGCACTGTTGGTGCAGTGTGTGCGTATGTGGTCGCCCTAGGTGTTAACATTTCACATGTGTGTATGCACGCACACAGTTCCACCTCATGGCTGCCATATACAGGGTTTGTGGACAGCCACAGACTGCACCTGGCAGGTCATACAGATAAGTGTCTGTGGGCACGGACACAGTACCTGTGCCTGGCAGGGGTGCTACGGACCGTATCCGGTACTAAGCCAGACTGGGTACTGTCATCAGAAGTGGGAGTGTGTTGACTGGACACAGGTCCCTGTTGGGACTGTCCAGAGCCATGTGCACGTGGTCTCCTGGGGCGTTCCGATGACAGCACAGACCCAGCATTGCTGGGGCTGCTGCTGGCACTATGGGGGCATGTGCGGGCCTTTTGTCATCTGCGCCGAATGCCAGCTGCTGCTGTTGCTGGCATACGGCCACGTCGATGCCGCAACCGCCCACCATTGCCCTGGCTCATGGACATTTGGTTGTGGAACTGCTGTAATATGTCCCCACAACGTCTGTCTATGACATCGGTGAAATTACGGATAGCATCCGCGATGTCATGCATACTGTCAGTCATGGCTGTGCGACATGCTCTCAGCTCCCTCAGACCCTGTCTGGTGTACCTTTCCATACGCGACTGTGCCTGCATGACAGCCCGAAACATAGCTGAGGTTGAAAGACTTCTTTGGGCATGTCTGCCAGAGGCAGTACACCCACGGATGCTCCCACGAGAACCCAAGGGCAACTGTCTGTGTGGTACCATCGCAGGACCCTGCCCATGGCTGCTGTGTGGGGAAGCATGTGCCACAGATACCACATTACCCTGGTCAATGCCCACTGTATCCTGTCCATCACCTAGGGACAATGGTGACAAAGGATGTACTGGCAGGATGACTGTGCGCAATGATGGGGTTGACAGCTGTGTACTGTCAATTGGCTGACCAATGGCGGACCCTGACACACATTCCTGTGCCATTACACAGATATCATCATTACCAGTACCTGTGGCACCAGATTCAGGTTCCCTGCTACAGGACACCAGAGCAGCACCAGAACCTGTGGGAGGAAGACAGGAAACACAGTTTACAGTGTCCACACAATGTTACCAGTGATGCACTTATGCACACATGCACACATGCACACGTGGACACATGCACACATGCACATGTGGACACGTGGACACATGCATACATGCACACATGGACACATGCACACATGCACAGGTGGACACATGCACACATGCACACATGCACACGTGGACACAGGCACACCTGCACACATGCACACCCTGCAGTATACACACAGAGCACTGCTGAGTTACACTAGTATTACTAGCACTATCAGGGCTATTATAGGTATTGTTAAACACACTCACCAGCATGGATGGCCTGCCTTGCTGTAACACCGGAGGGACCTGCAGAAATGAGGAGATTAATGTCAGTGGGCACAACTGTGCCATTGATACTGCATATGATACAGTGCAGTAGTACACCAGTTGCCTTTCACACGTCAGCTGCTGATATTGCCAATATCACACATGCACAATTACATACTATGTTGACAGCTACATACCACGGGCACACCTTACACATGCATAAACTAACAGTGTACAGAACAGTCAAGTGTACATATGGTATATTACCTGCATGCTCCATGTCGTGCTGCTGTGTGGATCCAGCCTCCATCATGATGCAGGTGTATTGCTGTTGCTGTTCTGGGGCTGGAGCCACAACACTTAGGAGTAGCCCCTCCAATCTGGTGAGGGGGGATGTGTGGCCACCCCACCTCCTGTGGCAACCTGTTGCCTGTGGATATCCGACGCATGCTGACGGACATTTCTGATTAAATCACTGCAGTGATGTCGTACCTTTTCATATGTCCTATTATGCGTGCCAATGTCATTTACCCTACGGACGAGGTCTTGCCACAGTGCAGCCCTCTCCTGCTGATTCTGGCTGGTGCGGGAAAACAGTATGTCATAATCCCGCACCAGGCTCTGGTGTATCTCCTCATCTTCCGCTGCAGAGTAGGCGGGATTATGCTGACGCACCATCTCCCTGGAAGAGAACACAAACAGGATATCAGCAGACTATGTCAGCAATATATGGCACACATACTATACATGATACTCAAGTGTAGTGATATACTACTACTCCCATATGTTGCATGTGTGTGTCTCGTGGTGGATACACAAGTACATGGCCAGATATCAGTGCTCAGCCAATACCTGTGCAACAATACCTGCCACATTCCATACAACATAGTATCATGCCCCATCGGTCAGCACACTGCGACAGGTCCAATGCACAACCTCACTCTGGGGGTTCATACCAAGGTACTGTATGTGGAACGCCATCCACTAGTGTGATATGGACACAAGTTACTCAGCCTGGATATACATATCCCACCACCACCACCAGCACAGTAGACTACTTTGATATGTATGTGATTAGACAGTTATTCACTTGTTAGGACTGAGCTGGTATCCATGCAGCCCACTGGGCCAGTGGAAGCCACAACCCACACTGCTAACCCCTTTGCGAATGCTTACCATGGACATCCCACAGATTGCATGGAACTTACACACACATTTCTAACCCAGACCCTATGCACAAAGGTTAGGCATCTTGTCCGGTGGACCCCAGCCAGAGGCAGATTGTATAACAATAGCAGGAGGCTACTGCAGGACAGAGCAGATTCACATTAAGGGAAGGCATCTGTGTTCAGCACTGGTAATACGCTACGGTCTCTCATAACAATGGCCACAGCCTACTCTGGGAGGGAAATGGCCACAAACACTATTGATAACCACAAGGCCTTCTTCAGGTATGTTACACATATGGACCAAATGCCTCAGATATGCTCTGAGTTAATACACACCTACATAACACTCACTAAACACACAGATATTGGCAACATTCTTGCAGACAGGTTCTGTGCACGTATCCCCCCTCCTTCTCCCCCACAAGTAGAAATACTTATCACAGCTGAATGTAACCTCCCTATCATCTCACATGTCCAGGTGAGGGCCGCCCTCAGCAAAGCAGAACACACAGCATCACTGTAACCTGATGGTATCCCTGGATGTGTGCTACGTGCACTCCAAGAGGACATACAACCGCATATAAGACTGATATTTAACCTTGGCCATACTACAGGATATGTACCTGAACACTGGCATACAGCAACAGTGGTCCCACACCACTAAGGAGGCACCTCTACTGACCCTGGGAACTACCGCATCATAAGCATGACCGGCCTGGTCTGCTAAGCTATGGAATTATTCAGTATGGGATGCATATACAGCAATATTGGGTACCTGCAGACACTTGTTCCTGGCCAGTTTGCCTTTGTGATGGGCTGATCCTGCCATGTGAACCTGGTTGACCTTTCAAAACAGTCACTACAGCCATTGATGAGGGCAACGCACAGACAACTGCTGCCAGGATCATGGCCTAACACTGACTGACATGTAATGTATAGTCATCCCCTTTTGGTGGAACTACGTACACACAACATATCACATGGACATACCTATAGATACAGACCTATGACACATTTGGAGGGTTCACAGTATGCAGACTATTAACCTGCTACTTTACATTACCTGTGTTTGTTGCAGCTGGTTGCGTTACCACTACTTCTGCTTCCTGCTGCTCCTGGCATGGCTTGCTACTGTCACTGCTGACAGCTTAGACTCAGTGTGTAGCGTGTGTTTTTTTTTTTTCTCTCACTCTCTGTCTCTGTTTGTATCTCTCCCTCTGTCTGCTTCCAGCCAGTGCAATGAACGTATTGCATGTGTGGAGTGTTAGTACAGGATGCTTTTGTAGGTATCTGCATAGGTCCATGTGATGGCCTCTGCACCAATTGTAAGCCAGCATTTGCTAATTGCATGCAGCCAGTTGTGTACTGATTGCAGTTCTCACTGTGATTCAGGACAGTGCTATAAAAGGGTATGTGAGATAGGCGTTGCCCTTTCAGATTGTAAGGGCGGGGACCATGCTGGTATGCTGTGGACACTGTTCTGTGAGTGTAAAGGTTAGTATCTCTCTCATGATTCAGGCTGTGTTGTAGATTCACATTTCTCCATTCCTCTCTTCTGTTCCCTGTAGTAAGTGTGTATGCACAATGACACCTACAACTATATATATATATATATATATATATATATATATATATATATATATATATATATATATATATATATATATATATATATATATATATATATATATATAAATATACATACATTTATATATGTACATTAACTGACATTATTACCTACTAGCTACCAACTAGCATGGCTGTTTCTGTTCACACACTACTATTATGGAAATCCACTAGTTTTGACAGTAATTCTAAATGACATGCTTTGTGTACTACACATCCTATAATCCCTTTACATTCATTCCTACTATTACATGATATATTTATTTTAGCACAATGTTCTTGTATAAGAGTCATGGCTTAGTGGTAGGTCATGCAGACTACTGTTTCCAAGGTCCTGGGTTCGGGACTGACAGTGGGATTTTATTTTGCTTTTGAACTGACTACAACACCTGTCAATCAGAGTGACTAAGGCACTTTTAAGCAGTTGTAACCGGGTTATCGCTGGTTTGCGTGGAGCTCACGCATGCGCACTGGCATTTTGCTCCACACACACACGCGCACACCCGCTTACAACCGCTTAACAGTGCTTACTCTGGCGCACACCCGCGCTATTTTCTTTGAAAGAAATGAAAATGGGGAGACAGGAAAGTGGTGAAAAAGGGGTCACAAAGAGGGTAAGACAGTAGGGAAACAAGCTTGGGATTTGCAGGAGGGATGTAGGTAAGGCCCATAGCTGCCCATTTCTTCATCAGCAACAGCTGTGCATATGTATCTAATTTGGTGTGACATTTGAAACCTTCCACCCCTGAGAGAGGTGTCAGGACAACAATAATACTTGTTGTACAGCCAATTGTAATTGATAGTCTCCATGTCCAGCAGACATGTGTGCGGAATGGGCAGCTATGTATGGGTCGTATTTTTTTTGTGGGTACAGAGTGCCCTTTTTTTTTTTTCAGGTGAGAGTGGTATGTCAGGTGAAGGAAGTCAGTATAGCTGGGGAGGTAGGTTGGGTAGGTCAACAGACAAGACAAACAAGACGCATACAGGGGAGGTGTATGACACGTGTGGGGGGGTTACACAATTGACGGGGATGGAGGTTTGGATATCCAGAGCCCATAAGCCCACAGATGGCAACAGTGGAACTGATAGCCCCACCCATGGGCAGTTGCCACTGTTCCTTCACTGCCCAGGACGGGGCTGTGTAGGCTGGGCAACAGGCATGCCAGTAAGTTGTGCCACCTGTGCTTCAAGCTGGCGTAGGGGCCCAAGAACAGAGTCCTGGATCTCCCTACGCACCACAGTCCGGACGCTACGGAGGGTGAGTGGTAGTTCTCCTCCGGCCACACTAGCAGAGGGGGGCGAGCCCCATTCCCTGCAGCGCTTCCACCCGCAGGTGGCACAGGGCCACCGGAGGAGGGTCCAGACTGGGTACTAGTGCCAGGTGCACTCGCCAGCTGAGGTGGGAGAGGTGGGTCCGCTGGAACCCGCCTTCCCTGTCATCCTATGTTTTGCATTATGTCATGACAGTTTGGGTTAGTAACATATAATACCATTCACAATTAGTTGTAACAGCATGCATTAGTATTCCCATTAACCAAACACCCAGATATTCACACCATTGAACAGCGAGCATAACACATGCATAATTTGAACAGCAATACACAGTCCAACAACATGCAGGGTTGATTGATGGGAACAGGCCATCAGGTTTGGATGTATGAACAGGGCAGATGCATCAACGGACATGCAAATATTTATGACCCAACAGGACAAATGTCCAGGGGTGTTAATTGTGATTGCACATACCATTTTCATGTGGAATGGGTTATATGTGGTTATAGGGTGGGGTGAAGAAAATAATATTAACACCTTCGAATACCAATACATATGCTGTACATTTCTAATAGCTGCACATATATACACACTACTGTTCTAACTACAGTTTCCTATATGATAACTACTTCAATTTGGTGATAGGACTGTTACTGCTACATCAATATACATTTTATTGTTCTTCATACACATTCATATCTGGCTTTGTTCAGCTACATCATCCTGCTACATTTGCTTTATATAGCTATAGACAACTGTGGATGTTTGGTATGTCAGACAATCATACTATCTGCATATTGCAGACTGAGAGCAACATATCCAGACTTTGGGATACACATTCCAGCTGCAGCAATACTTTGAACAGATTTCGCTGTTTGGTTTTGCTTCTCACATGCATTTCATTCTGTACTGACTGCAGTATACTTTATTCAGGGGTTATTACTACTTTATTGGTGGATTCATAACACTTTCTCACACTCTCTCACTTGTTTTCATTTTACTATTCAGGATGGTACTTACTTCTAGGCTTTATTGACATGTTTTACCTGTAGTTACTACAATCCTTTCCAGCAGTCTCACTTCTGTCATGTTTCAGTATTTCAACAGGGGTATATTTCACACGTGATTTGCTCATCTTCTGCAGCTGTACTTTTCAGCCTGCTGCAGGTTGTGTACTATTATATTACAGGTGGGGCATCTTTATTTCAGACTTTATTTCAGACATTATCATTTTTCTGTTTGGATTACAGACTGCAACACACTTTTGTAATCAAGCAATACTTGCAAACACTCTTACACTTGTTACTTGCACATTCTATTACTTAGTGACTACACTGCACTCTTTTGCTAACTGTCATACTTACTTTTATATTTCTTTACAGTTACTGGGAGAGGATTACTGACCTGCCTGATGGCGCAACCGCATCAGCCTATCGCCATAGGCTCTGCGGTTTGCAGAACGGACACCTGCAGCTGTAATATAAATGAATTAATATTGGAATACACATCTCCATAATATCAGCTAGTTTAATTTCTTACATACATAATTACATGTAACTTACTCAGTAGTGGGGCATTGGGCATTTTCCAGGCGTCCTGGATCCAAAGATTCAATTGGTCCTGCTTGCGTCTCTTCAGGTCCGCATGGTGGTGACGAACCTGCTCACCAGTCCTTGGAATCCCTGTGGCACTGGTGAGATCATGAGCCAACTGGTCCCACGCCTCAGCCCTATATGATCCCCACAGGACCTGGCCCTGCATGAGTTGGGCCTCATGATTGTGGACAAGGAGCCAGACCATGTATCTAGACTCCTCAATGCCCCACCTCTGTGCTCGAAAGCAACTACCCTCACCTACTCCTGTCATTCTGGCTGCAAGTCAGTTCTACAATCGTTTATGCTGTGTATTCGCACCTATGGGGCTTATATAGGCCGTTATTTCCCGCACATATCTGTGATTGGCCATTTTGGAATTGTATCAACTTCACAAAACCTGCTTGTCATGCTCCACTTTGTATTCATTCCTATATATTTGCTATTACTGCATATATAGGTACTGCTGTCATGGCTTAGTGGTTCAGTACCTTGACTATGGTGTATAGTATCCTGGGTTTGAACCTGGTCACTGCTTTTTATTTTTTATACTAAAAGAAATTAATGTCCTGTAACCACTGAACAACTCAAAAAAGTATGCACGAAGCACCAAATAACAGGACAGCTGGAATCCAGACAGTTAATTTCCTTTATTCTCTCAACCAAATGAAGATGTAAAAAAGAGGTTTAGCGCTTTCATCTAGGTAACTAGACTTCCTCAGAACATTAATTATAACATTTCTCCCCATTATATACCTAAAAGCCCGCCATTTACATCAATCATTCAATTTTATATGCAAATGTCTATCCAGTTTAAAAATGAATATGTATAATATATAACACTTGTATCTATCATTTTTGCCTTAAAGAAAACATATCTTGAAAACTAACAACATATAATTAAAAACTTGCAATTATTGTCATATATTTATATACTAAAAATTAAAACTAAAATGTAATTGCTTCTAACAAGATGAATTCCTATAGAGATACAATAATGTTAAAAATTCAAACTTTCCTATGTGAAACACTTTTTTAAAAAATCTATTATGCAATGTTGACCTTCCCTATACAAACATTATCCACTGTACATGTATTAAATAAAAACATGTAAGGATTTTTATGTTGTTGTTATTTAAATATACACTTTGACCTGCAGGTTACAGAGGTAGCAGCAATCAATACAAAAATTCAGGACTACTACATATTTTCCACCCATTCCTTATTATATATACTAATAATCTGGCAACACATTCACTGACTTCCAAGCATATAAATAATGCAATATATATGTCCTATATCTATATCTCATATAAAAATAAGGTGCTTTATAGATACTGACAAACAAAATTATATAATCACACATCTTCTATTCCATGCTTCACTTCATTAGACAGATAATTTTTATATTGAACAATCATTTTACTTTGGACAATATTTTATGAATATGATTTTTATGTCCTTACTAAGGGTTTAGTAGGAATAACTTCATTTAGGCCAGGGGGTGTGGCTACGTCTATTAGAAGCTGCCATTTAATCTCCTTTTCACTGACTAGTGCTTTAATGTTACCTCCCCTGGGGTTAGGTGTTATAACCTCAAGTATAGCAAACTTAAATCCTTTACATTCTTGGCTGTGAATAATATGACGTGACAAAGCATTATTAATGTCCTGTTTGTTGATACAGTATATGTGGTCATAGATTCTGTTTTTAAAAAAACGATCCGTCTTCCCCACATAATAGCTTTGACAGGTTTCACAAATAGCCAAGTAAATCAAATGTTTCGTCAAACAATTCCCATGTCTAAATGTAATTTTAGTACGTGTAACATTATTTAAAATAATATTTCTATCTTCAAATATGTATCTGCTAATAATTGCAGTGACCACATTTCTTTGTGCCTACTTTTTCACATTGTCATTAACAGAAAATATACTTTGTGAACAAATTGTGTTTTCTATAAATTATCCTGTTTTTTATACTATTTTCACTTTTTAGTATATATTCTGCTTTTTTTGTATGATACCTTTTAGCCTATTATATATTTTCCAGCGGCCCGATTGCACTTGTTAGTATTATATTCATATTTGATGATACATTCCTTTTTATATTCATCATTTTTGAATACATATTCCTTCTTGTCTGTTTATATTTATTACCCATTCTTGTAGTACATATGTATACCCCATTCTATACCTAATATATTGGCCGGTATATATAAATTCCCCAATAATTGCAGATATATATGTATAATCTCCTTCCCTTGCTATATCGATATCCCTTTTTCCTTATATGAAATTACAATGACTATATTACATTTCCATTTTTATGAGTATTACCTTATTCTTGATAGATTACATATAATATATATAAAATGTAGATATCAATTTTAGATTGACATGTTGTATGTGTTCTGTAGATGTAGATTTCATCCATTTTTGATTATCTATATATGTACTGTGGTATGAAAAAAATGCCTCTATAGTCAAACTGGTATGTAAACAGAGATAACTGTCATAGTTTAGCTAATATAGTCCATAAAATTCTTATGTCTTCTAAGTAATGGACATATGTCTTGATGTTCTTCTACATAATGAATCCATGTCTTGATGTTCTTCATCCATATGGATATATGTATATATTGTCAATCCACAAGCTAAAGTACCCATACCGATACCTCTGTCTGTAGTATTCTCCATATTACTCTGTCTGTCTGTTTCTCCTTCAAAATAGATATAGTTGTTATCTAGTAGAATATCCATAAAGGAAAGAGTAGAGAAGCTTGCCTGGTCTAATCCACTGTACTTGCATATACTATTTAATAAAGTTACATGACTTGCATATTGGATGGTAAATAAGTAACAAATGTAATAACAAATGGAATAAATATAACTCTGTCTTCTATATAACTCTGAATGCTATATCTCCTTTCCATGCTTGTTGTAATTGTTTATAATTGCATATATTATTATATATCACTATCTACTATCTTTCCAAATTTAAGCTTTTTTTCCCCGACCGAATACTCTATAGTTAAAGTCAATTGGGGGGGTTCAGGTGATTTTAGGTAATTTTTTTACCCTAGTATTTGCTAATACCATTAGGTACATCTATTTATATATTTATTCACATCTATCCTCTCCTAATTCTTCCAAATAATTCAAATAGGAGGAAAATCTACTATGTGCTATATTTACTTGGTTCACTTCAGGAACACATTGCATGTTTAATTAATATAACAAACAATAACATTATATCTCTATTTCATACAGTATATAGTATTATGTATAACTAATAGAAACTTATAAAAATGAAAATATAAAAGAAAAATTTAATTTACAAATAATATATATATATATATAACAAATAGTGACATTACTGCATTACAACAGGTACATACTATCCTAGACAAGGAAAATTTAAAATACATTACAGGATCATGACGCAGACAAGGGGGAGGGGATATACTGTATGATCAAGAAATAACAATATGAGATGTTTGAGATATTTAAAACAAATGTGCAATTTATGTTTCCTCCTTGAACCAAGTAAATATAGCACATAGTAGAATTGACTCCTATTTGGAAGAATTTCTGCTAGACAATAGGATAGATGAAGAACTATATAAATACCTAAGGGTTGAATTCCCTATAATAGCAACCATAAATGGAATTCCTAAAGTACATAAAAATCCACTTGACCCCCCATTTAGACCTATTATATCGGGGAGTTCGAGTAAAACCTTTAAATTTGGCAAAGTTGTAGATAGTAGATTAAAGCATATATATAATACAGTACAACATATTATGAAAGATTCTTGGGCATTCTTGGGAATATTTAAGACAGAGTTATGGAGTCCAGATGTTATATTTGTTACGATTGACATACAGGACCTATTTTCATGTATTCCCAAGAATGAAGGACTTAACAGCTTTATTAATAGTATATGCAAGTACAGTGGATTAGACCAAGAGGAAATTTCTCTACTCACTTCCTTTATGGATATTATACTAGATAACAACTATATCTATTTTGAAGGAGAATACTACAGACAGAGTAATGGTGTGGCGATGGGCGCAGCTATATGCGTCAATTTAGTACTCTTGGATTGGGAGGGACAATATATACATGATTCCATATGGATGAAGAACATCAAGACATATGTCCATTACTTAGATGACATTTTCCTATTATGGGTTGGAAACGTCGAAGAATTGACAAGGTTCATTGACTATATTAATGGTACAACTAGTTATCTCAAGTTTACATACCAGTTTGACTATAGAGGCATTAATTTTCTAGATGTATACATATACAATGATGGACAAACATTTCAATCTAAAATCTACAGAAAGGATACCTATAGCAACGGGTATCTACATTTTGATAGTGCACACTCATATCAAGTTAAACGTAATATAGTCAAAGGCCAGTGTATAAGGGCGGCAAGAATGACATCAGTAAGGGAAAACATGGATAAGGAATTGTCCTTCATAGGAGATTTATTTATAGAAAAGGGATATCCAGTTGCTATGGTTAGGGATATTACAACATATGTATGTATCACAAGAATGGGGTAAACAATATACACCGCTCATTGGAATAGGTATAACGAACAAAAAGGATAGAATGGTCAAGGGTGATGAATATAAGAAAGCATGTATATTCAAATATGGAAAATATACTAATGAAATTAAAGGTATCATCACTAAAAATTGGAATATACTAACAAGTGATTTAGCAATAAAAGAAAGGATACCTTATAGGCCACAATTTGTCTACAAAGCAGGCAACAGCCTGAAAAGAATTATAGAGATAAAATATAACTACAACAAATTGGACAATGTGAAAAAAGTAGGCACAAAGAAATGTGGTCACTGCAATTATTGCAGATACATATTTGAAGATAGAAATATTATTTTAAATAATGTTACTAAAATTACATTTAGACATGGGAATTGTTTGTGAAACATTTGATTTACTTTTGTGAAACCTGTCAAAGCTATTATGTGGGGAAGACGGATCGTTTTTTTAAAAACAGAATTTATGACCACATATACTGTATCAACAAACAGGACATTAATAATGCTTTGTCACGTCATATTATTCACAGCCAAATGAATGTAAAGGATTCTTGTTATAACTATAACCCAGGGGAGGTAACATTAAAGGAGTCATAGTCATTAGTCAGTAAAAGGAGAATATGGCGCTTCTAGCCACACCCAGCCTAAATGAAGTTATTCCTACTAAACCCTTAGTAAGGACATAAAAATCATATTCATAAAATATTGTCCAAAGTAAAATGATTGTTCAATATAAAAATTATCTGTCTAATGAAGTGAAGCATGGAATAGAAGATGTGTGATTATATAATTTTGTTTGTCAATCTATAAATATTTTTATATGAGATATAGATATAGGACATATATATTGCATTATTTATATGCTTGGAAGTCAGTGAATGTGTTGCCAGATTATTAGTATATATAATAAGGAATGGGTGGAAAAATATGTAGTAGTCCTGAATTTTTGTATTGATTGCTGCTACCTCTGTAACCTGCAGGTCAAAGTGTATATTTAAATAACAACAACACAAAAATACTTACATGTTTTTATTTAATACATGTATAGTGGATAATGTTTGTATAGGGAAGGTCAACATTGCATAATAGATTTTTTAAAAAAGTGTTTCACATAGGAAAGTTTGAATTTTTAACATTTGTATCTCTATAGGAATTCATCTTGTTAGAAGCAATTACAGTTTAGTTTTAACTTTTAGTATATAAATATATGACAATAATTGCAAGTTTTTAATTGTACGTTGTTAGTTTTCAAGATATGTGTTTTTTTTTTAAGGTAAAAATGATAGATACAAGTGTTATATATTATACATATTCATTTTTAAACTGGATAGACATTTGCATATAAAATTGAATGATTGATGTAATGGGCTTTTAGGTTATATAATAATGGAAGAAATGTTATAATTAATGTTCTGAGGAAGTTACCTAGATGAAAAATTTATGACTGTCTAGACAGGCTGAGGGGTGTGTCTGTAAAGGCAGTTTTGATACAGCTTGCTCAACGTTGCCCGGTTAGCTTGTTGGCGCAGTGCGGCTCGCAAACGGTTACGCTGGTTTACGCCTCATTTGGCTATCAGCATGCATATTACGCTCAGCTCAGCTAGGGGCACACAGTTTCAGCGTGTTAAACCACTGCTCACCTACGGGCACTCATTTTGCACCTGTTAAAACACTGCTCACCTACGGGCACTCATTTTGCACCTGTTAAAACACTGCTCACCTATGGGCAGATGTACTCACCTTGTTAAACTGTAGCTCAGCTATAGGCACATCTGGCATTTTTTATTATTTTGTTATCTCACATTTCTTCAAAATAAATGGACTATTTCATTACATTTTACATGAACTATGATTTTATATGTGTACATGTTTGTCAGGGACTTGTTTCGTGCTTATTTTACTAAAATAAAAATTGGTGTTGTGGGGGCTCGAACCATGAATGCCTGTTCTTCAGCCAACGTCTCTACCACTACGCTATTGCTTCTTGGCTTACTTTGCATATTTGGTTCTTATATCCTTTTCCACTGACAGCTAACTGTGGCTAAGCTACGGGCACGCCCGCGCAAATGAGCGCACTCATGGGCAAACATCTTTATGATTTAAAAAAAATATATAACATGTTCATTTATATATTTTATGTTCATAGTCTGTGGGGGCATGTGTTGTGTTGTGTTTATTCACATTTCCATGGCCTCTGTCATGGGTGTTTACTTTGGGCAATTTTACTCTTCTGGGGGCGTGTCCGCTTGCAGGGCTCGGCCTACGGACACGCCCCCTACTGTCTTCCATGGACCGTGTTAGCCTTCGGTGTGATTCAGCATGCCCTCATGCATATGCATGACATGCTGACATCACCGTATCTGCAGCCTCCGTGTAAGCCATGTATCTCTTACACGGAGGCTTCGTGAATCCTGCCCATAATTATCACATTTTTTCTAAATATCTCAACAACCAAGTAACACAGACAGAATTCCTTAGCCTTATATGAAAGCTCTCAACTAGATGAACAAAGTGCTGCTGACAGTATGTGTGTAACTTCAGTGGTTGCTGAGGTATTGTAAGCTGTTTACAAAATATTACAAATGTAACAGTTACTGTGTTTACTGTGACTAATAAAATTTGGAGGACCTAGAACCTAAAGAATACTACCACCATAAAATAGTTTGTGCTGAAGAGTTTGCCATTTATACTTTTTTCATAACCCCTATGGCTCCAGAGATATGAACATTTTTGTTTGAAATGTGAGGACACAATTTAATTCTATCAAAAAGCTTAGGCTCCACCCATTGGAAGTTACAGTGCAAACTTCCTGAGCTCCATTGGAGTGAATGAGTTAACTACTGCAATTATGTTATATGCCAAACTGTAGTTCTGTACTTCTGCCTGGTCTTATAGTGTTTACTTTATACTACCTCTCCAGTGCTTAGGCTATTGTTTTGATACCGAATTTGTGTGCTGTACCAAACTTTAGCGGTGCACAACTCTGTGATTAGATTATGCTACATAAATTCTTCCTTGCAGGTTCAAACAGTTATTGCATCAGTGTTAGCACATCTTCTCCCCACCTAGTATATCCTCTCCACAACACAGTTATCTTCTCCACATATCTTCTCTACATACCGACTAAATTGGTTCAGTATATTATTCCTGCCCTTGATAGTTTGACCCACCTGGCAAACATGGAAGTTCTGAGGCAGTGTAGGAACTAAATAATCCAGACTGACAATCAAATATTGCTGGACCAGCATTACATGATTTGTGAGAGGTGTAATTATCTATTTAGCTTGAAGGTTACTCTCTTACTTACAATGATGGTTTCTTAAGCAACATATAAGCTCAGCTATACCTCCGCAAGATGACCAACATTTTCTGAGGTTGTAAAATCATCACTCTACAATCCTCCAGGAACCAGGACAAAACAGTCTTGGGAGTAATCCACTAGCAAAACCACATCATTCTCACATAACTTAGGGAGTCACCAGGATGCAGACTGCATACCTTCCACTGACACTGAGTCTGTGTATCCAGGTAGAGATGCCTTAGTAATTTGATGACACCATCTTCAGGCATGCTGGACAAAGACAGGGTGACAGCTGCCTTTACAATGTCAGGTTCCTGATGCTATGACATCCCTGCAGTCACTTCAACACGACAAATCTGACTATGACCTGTTGGTGGCTAATGAAGGTGTAAATGACTTAAGGTGCTCAACCCAGAAAGACTTGCAAAGAGACATACTGGAACCTGCTATGCATATGTCAAATGCAGGTAAGACTTTTTCCCCTCAGTGGAATCTTTCACTTACCCCAAATGCCCAGACACAAAGAGAAGACAATCAACTTTAATATTTGGCAAAAGGGGATCCAGTATGTGTCATTTTGGGATAAGAGGATTAACAGCCCAACATACTTTGCTAAGGATGGCCTTCACCTTTCAGTCTATGGATTCTCCACACTAGCCAAAGTACTTGCTGCCCTATATTGCCATTTTTAGATAAAGTTCACCTTCTGCACATTCCAACCTAACAAAAAAAGTTTGCCATAAATTCCACTTCAGACTACATCAAAGTTACTCTGCTCAATGCCAGAAATCTTAACAACAAATGGCTGGATGCTGAGACACTCCTGCAACTAGACTACATCCATATCTATGTTTTAACAGAGACTTAGCTTCATCCTAAAGACAGCACTCCCTCTTTACTAGGTTTCAGCACCTATCACACTTTCAGACCTGCAGGAAACTGCAGATGAGTACCGTAATTTGTCAGACATTCACTTATCTCTAGAAAAAATACCAGTAACACACAAACTATCCTAAAGAAGTCAACAAAGGATAGACAGCTAGATAGATAGATAGATAGACAGACATATAGACAGATAGTTTCATAGGTGGTTACTAGGCTATTGACTCAAAAGTCTTTATAAGACTAGATGTGTGTGCCCAATATAATACTAGAGAAACGCAATATAAAGTATCTTGCCTAAACTCAAGACCTTAGTTAGCAATAACTGTCCATATCTAGGAGGGTCATAGGTGAAATCTCCAGCAGTAATTTATGGTTTCCCATCCAGTCATCCAAGCTATGCTTAAACAGGATCATAGAGGGGCTTTGTTTGATGCGAATTGCTAGCCTATTCCAGAGGAGTGGCAACCCCTAAGAGACAAATCTGTCTTTCCATCAGATCCTATTTTTGTTGCAGGCCAGGTTAAGGTCCTTGGAGGGGGTGAACCTTGTTCCATTTGACCTGCGGATGTGCAGCACTTCCATTAGGTTTGGATCCAAGATTGCTCTGCAGGCCAGGCACAAGTCTCCTCTAAGTAGTCTGTATGCTACTGAGTACAGTGACAATGATTTCAGTCTGCCAATGTATGACATGTATGTGAGACCTGGAATTTTCTTGGTTAGAAATCTCTGAGGTCTCTCAAGTTGCTGCAGGTGCCTGGTAAGGTACATACCAAAGGGAGCACTGTACTCAATTACTGGCCTGAAGAGAGTCAAGCACAGGGGTGTTATGACCTCTTTTGCTGTTGAGGCAATGCCTTTGCTTGTGAGGTGTGTGATGTAGAATGCTTTTCCTTACCACAGTAGACACATGGTGGTCAAAGTTTAGGCTACAGTCAACTTGCATTCCCAAGGGCTAGGCTTATAAATGCCCCAGGGCAGATAGCCTAGTATGAACCTATGAACCTATAAACCTAAGTCTCTCACTACTGAGTTGTTACTTAGGGTATTATTATTTATATGATAGTCTGCAGGGATATAGTTTTTACCGAAGGGGATGCTAATGCATTTTTTTGCACTGAGTTTGAGTCTGTGGCTTTGGCACCACTCATTGGTTTGTGTAAGGCCCTCTTGAAGTATATTGACATCATTTGGGGATTCAATGATGGCACCTAATTTGCAGTCCTCAGCAAACTCAGTCAGCCACAGCCCCTCTGTTTTGGCTTGAACTTCTGAGAAGTACATTCCAAACAATAGGGGACCCAGTACTGACCCCTGTGGAACTCCACTGGTGACAGGTCTGCTGGTTAAGGTAAAGCCCCCAACTTTGACTGAATGTGATCTGTCAGTGAGCCAGTTAGCAACCCACCTGACAACATAAGGCTTGATATTCAGCTGGGAGAGTTTATCAATGATGCCCGAATGTGGGATTGCTTCAAAGTCCTTGGCCAAGTCAAAGTAGGCTGTATGCACAGATATGCCTTCATTTTTGGCTCTGGTAATGTTTTTGAAGAAATCCACCAAGTTTAACAGGCATGACCTGTATCTGACAAAACCAAACTATGTTGGATCAAGGATATGGAGATCACCTATATCCTTATTTATAAGGTCCATGATGATTCATTCCATGCCCTTACAGATAAGGCCGGTTAAGTTTATGGGTCTGTAGTTCCCAGGGTCTGTTGCTGTACCCCCTTTATGATGGGGGATGACGGTTGCTGTTTTCCATTCAGCAGGGACAAAACCAGTACTCAGGCTGTGGTTGAAGAGAGTACCTAATGTAGTTGCTAATTCATGTTTTAGACCATTTAGACCACGGATGCCATCTGGTCCCATAGAGGCTGTGATTACGGCCTTGGACAGGGCATTAATGACTTGTTTTCTGGAGATGCAAGCTGGGGAGATGTAGTAGGAATGCTTTGTGGAATGTTAGAAGGGGGACGGGGTGAAATTTTTGCCAAACCTATTAGCTAATAGATTAGCTATTTTCACAGGATCAGTGTGTGTGATGCCATCCACAGCTAGTTCAGCACACATCTGGGTCCTGCCTTTTAGGTTATGAATATAGCTGAAGAATGCCTTGTGGTTATCCTTAGCTATGGTTGCTAATTTTTTTTCAAAGTTGCCCTTAGAGGATTTTACAAGTTGTCTTATTTATTTATTTATTTTTGTTCAAGCAGAGGAGGTTGTTCTTCCAGTTCTGGGACCTCTCTTTTTTATTCTTAGACAGCAACTTCTTCCTCTTGTTGTATAACTTATTAATGTCCACCAGGAAGGCTTGTTTTTTCTTGAGGATTTTGTTTTGATCCTGTCAGATAGTGCTGTGTCAATACATTTGTATAAGTGTTTGTATGGGGCATTTGTGTATACCTTACTACAGTTGTGAATGCCATCTGTGGAAACAGGATCTTGGAAATTGTTTATGCCATACCTTAGGAGGGTATAATTAGCTTTGGTGAAATTTTTTAGCCTGATTTCATGTAAGAGGGGTTCGGGTGTTATAGTTACTTCAGCTGTGACTGATTTGTGATCAGATTTAACCAGTGAGGGTCCTATACTTGTGGTGATGCAACAGTCACCCATGTTGGTGAGGACCAGGTCGAGAATATTTGAGTCCAGGAACCTTTGTGCAAGCATGTTAGTACTCATATATGTTTCCCAGTCAATGGAGGGATTGTTAAAATTGCCTGTGACTAGAGTGTTTGGTTGTAATTTGATTGACTCAAGTAGGTCCAAATAAACAGCATGGGTATCTTAGTTCATTGAAGGGGCCTATAGCTAACGATGACTTGAAGGGGTGTCTTACCCACAGTTAGTTGAACTTGGAGTAACTCCATGGAGTTTTCCTGTCTAACCAGTCTAGAGGTGTATTTATCTTTGATGAAGATAGATACTTCTCCTTCTTTGGTTCTCACATTTTCATTTTGCTGTCTAAAAGTTTGGAAGGCATTGCAGCCTTGCAAGGCTGGGGTACTCTCTGTTGCCCTGAACCACGTTTCTATGACTGCACAGATGTTAACATCCTCCAGAGAAAGGACTGCTTCCGGGGAGTGCAGTTTCTGATTTAAACTCCTGGCATTTAGCAGCATAACCTTTAATTTATTTGTGAGTGATATTTTCACATCAGAAATTTTGTTCTTGAGACCTTGCCTAAAAAAGACACTATAGGGGAGGCGAGTGCTTTAGCCAGTAACCAGAAGCCTAGAGGTGAAGATGAAGACCACCTCTGTCAAAGCAGCGTGATTTATCAACCATGTCATTCCAGGGTGACAGGAACTGGATCCCATTAGAATGACACCAGAAACTAAGCCAAATGTTGAAGTCAATCATTTCTGTTTATATTGTGGTATCATCCTAGGTGAGGGTAGAATGCTGCTCAAGGCTAGAGACATACCTGTCTGGGACACATATTCAAAGAGCTCAATCATGTCTCCCTTCATATAGTCCAGTGAGGTACATCTCAAGTCATTCACACCAACATAAACTATGACGGAGTCATAACGGTACTTGTTGTTGTGAGACTTGAGTGCATGTGTGACCTGATGGATCCTGGCACCCAACAGACAGCTGACCGTAACTTTCTCTTTGTCCAGCCCAGGTGAGTGGGACATCTGTGTGTCTCACAATGGAGTCACCTATGACTAAAAAAATTTATTTAGCTGTACTTTGCCTTAGCAGCATATTTGGTGAGACACTGGTGATTGTATTTTTATGTGTATTGAGTGCTGTAGGCACTGTATTAGGTGTAGCATGTTTGTGTTTGGAAGGTCTCTGGTATCTGGTAGCAAGTTTGTGTTTGGAAGGTCTCTGGTGTTTAGGTAGGTTTCTGGTAAGTACCTACCTAAACACACTCCCCATTGCTCCCGACCCAGACGGCTGTCATGCTGTAAACTTGGTAGTATCTCTCCCACCCTGAAAGGCTCACACAGTTAGAAGGTCTGCATCCAGTTGAGAATGTTTTTTTAAAAGAAAAATAAAACGGACAGCCACACTGATCTACCCTCAATAACAAACTTAAATAAGATATTATCTCTCCTCACGGCTCCCACCTTGAAAGGCTCACACAGTTAGAAGGTATGCATCCAGTTAAGAATTTTTTTTAAAGAAAAATAAAACAGACAGACAACAATGGTCTAGCCTCAATAACAAACGTAACTAAGGTATTATCTCTCCTCACGGCTCCCACCCTGAAAGGCTCACACAGTTAGAACATCTGCATCCAGTTGCGAATCTTTTTTAAAAATAAAAATAAAATGGACAGCTACACTGGTCTACCCTCAATAACAAACTTAACTAAGGTTACTACTTTTTCTAACTTGCTTACTTATGTAATCTCTGTAAATAATCTGTTTGTAATATATAATGCTGGTATTATGTAATGCTGTATCTGCTTACCCTTGGAGCTTTTCTCCCCGGGCCTCCGCTGAAAATGGACATGCATCCAGTCGGACTATCCCGGTCAACAAATGTAAAATAAAAATAAATAAATAAAAATAAAGTCTTTCTGCTTAAACTGTTTAATTCAGCCATACTGGGTCAACAGCTACAAACTTCCCAGCCCTTAAATAAGGCTCCTAATGCTAAAAAGTTCCACCAAATTCTACTGTTAAAGTTGCTGTCTGTGTTTAAAAACAGAACATAGATTAGAATTTAAAGCAAGTACAAAAGCAAGAAAAAAGCCCCTTACTGTTGCTGTCTGTGTTTAAATACGGAACATAGATTAGAATTTAAAGCAAGTACTGTATACTGCTGACCTGGGTCTGAAGGCACCTTTTAGGCTGTCCCCACAGTAATTTGGCTCCCTCCATATTATTAAAATTAGCTAGTTTGCCCCCAGTATCCTTTCTTACACCTAAAATAATACCCTGAACACAGTAATTTCACTCTGCTCTCCCTCACATGGCCCTGAAAATTATACCCTGCAGTTATAAAATTAACCTGCAAGTGTATAAAATACAGCTTAAACATAGGCTATAAATTGGTACAAAAAAACAAATTAAAAATACAGCCCAACATACAACCATACATACCAAAAGCCTAAGGAAATACTTGGAGTCAGTGTTAGCCCCACCCCACTCGCCCTTGCTGTGCTCAGGCTTGCTCTGCTCCCCTTCCTGCTCCCAATTCTCACCTGCCCCCACTACTGCTACATTTAAACTACATTTAGCCACTCCCCTCATGCTAAGTACCAATCAGCACCTCATGCATCACTGAACAGCCCTCCCCCCTTAACCCATTTCCTTCTCTTCTATTCTTCCACACCCTGTTAGCACACTCAACCATCAAAACTGGCCCGCCCCCCCCTAACAAAATGCAAACAAGTAAAAAAATACTAATTGCCCTACTGCCTATACTATTTCTATTTTACCATCTTACTGCCTACAAACATACTGCCTAGAAACAAAGAATGCGGTGGTGGTGCTGCGGTAGCATTGTCGCCTCACAATAAGACGTTGTGCCGCTCGATTCTCAGCTAAAGCATCTTCTGTGTGGAGACGTGCGTGAATGGGCGTACCTTCGTTGAAGGTTGTGCATCAGAGCTGGCAACTCAGTACGTAAAAATCTACTGCCAATCATTAGCGGACCTGAGTTCCGCTGTGGCGACCCCTAACCGGGAAAAGCCGAAAGACACAACACAACAACTGCCTACAAACAAAAACTTGACCGTGGTATTCACTACCTACATGGTCAAACAGCCACCCACGTCTTCACACATAACACCAAACACTTTACCATCCCCAGCACACCGAATCTACCACCCTCAACAAAATATCACCCCTGTAAATCCACAAAACATAATCCTAAAGACAAAGACAATATAACATTTTTAAACAAACTCCTAAAGTTTAGAGTATCCTGTCACTATAACCTTATAACACATGGGGACATACATCCCAACCCTGGCCCACCCACACCCAATAACCTTCACACCTCTACCACAACCCCCACAGTCAAGCTACCCCTTTCTACTCCCACTAGTTCCCTCATATCATTTCACCTAAATATAAGATTCCCAGCCTACACGCCCTCCTAGCAACCCACTCCCCAGACATTATGAGTCTTACGGAAACCTGGCTAAAACCCAGTACTACTGATAATGAGATACTACCTCCAGGATATAATATTCACCGGTCAGACCGTACTACAAGGTAAGTAGGTGGCATAGCAGTCCTTTACAAAAATACTCTAACTGTTAATAGAGACACCATTCAACCACCCCAATTCAATAATGCAGAACTCCTAGTAACCAAACTACAGATTAACCAGAACAAATGCTTGAACATCGTCTGTGCTTACATTCCATCAGGCAACAACTTAAATACCCTAGAGGATATCCTATACTGGTTATCCACTATCTATCCCCAAGAAACCATAGTTCTTGGCGACTTCAATACTGACTGGCACCCCTCCTCCTCCGAACCCCTATAAACTTATCTGGATTTAAACAGACCATAACCTCTCCCACTAGGATAAACAAACCAACCAACAGGGAAAGTATCCTAGATTGGATAATAATCAACCCTAACTGTACACAACTGGCACTCTCCCTGATTACCTTAGTGACCGTTTACTAACCTATATCATAAAACATAAGGCAGGAAACCCTCACCACACCAAATATAAAACACTTAGAAACAGGAAAAACATTGACACAGCTATATTCCTAAACGAACTAAAAGTGGTTGACTGGTCAAAACTAAAAAATCTACCATTAGAAGAGGCTGTAGCTCACTTTAACACTAAATTCCTAAGTATCCTTGATTCCCATGCTCCAGCACGTACAATAAAATCTAGATCAAACACAGCACCATGGCTCACAAAAGATACCAAACCATAAATCAAAACTAGAAACAGCCTGGGCCAGCTAGAGAACAATTAAAGCCCCACTTGACCATCTAAAATATCGTCAACTCAGGAATAATACAGACAAATCTATTTTACTAGATGAAAAAGTTTCTACCAAAATTTCCTACAAAAACACCAAAACAACCCTCAAAAGTTCTGGGCAGGCTTAAATCAACTACTTCATCCAGGTCATTCTACCACCCCAAACCCTGGCTAACCACACCCATAGTTCTCCAGAGACCATAGCTGGCACTTATAATAACTTTTAACTGAAACAATCCAATCCCTAGCAAATCAACTAACCCCCACAAACTTAAACCACACCCCTAATCTACACACTAATCACCCCCAATTTAGCTTCCAACCGATATCCACTAGTTTTATCAAAACACTTATAAAAAAACTAAAACCTACCACCCTCGCTGCTGACCTCCTCCCTGCAGAGTACCTCCTAATAGCTGCAGATGCCATTGCATATCCCATATCTATCCTTATCAACAGAACCTTATCCGAAAGTGCTATCCCCTCTCTCTGGAAAATATCCCATGTCATCCCACTCCATAAAGGTGGTAGTTCTACAGACATATCCAACTATAGACCCATTGCCATTCTTTCCCCACTAGCCAAAATAATAGAGAAATGTGTACACAAGCAACTAATGCAATACCTTACACAGAATAACTTACTATCCAACTCCCAGCATGGTTTCAGGCCATACCACAGTACCACCTCAGCCCTCCTTTCCTTTACTAATGCCATAAACCAAAACAAGAATGACAATAGGCTATCCTCCACCCAATTTCTTGACCTATCAAAAGCCTTTGACATGGTCAACCACGAACTTCTCATTCTTTCTCTAAAATCCATTTCCCTCAATAAGCACGCAATCCAGTGGTTCCAGTCCTATCTAACTGGTAGACAACAGGCAGTACTATGGCAGGGCAACCTCTCCAGCCAGCTACCTCTCACACTTGGCATCCCTCAAGGCTCCATACTAGGTCCACTACTCTTCCCCGTTTTTATCAACAACCTTCACACTGCTATCCCTAAAGCTACCTGTATTCAATATACAGATGATTCCACTCTGATCTGCTCAGCCACCTCCCTATCCGAACTGCAAATCCTAACCCAAAATACATTTAACACTTTTGAGAACTGGCTTCCCAACCAACGCCTACTGCTGAACCCCAATAAAACTAAACTCATACTCTTCACCCCCACTAGTAGATCTGCCACACTTTCATTCTCTGTCACGTCTAACAATGGTATCACTATCTCCCCAGATCAAAACACCAAACTTCTAGAGGTTATCATAGACAATAATCTCAAATTTGACCTACAGGACAACAAAACCATACCATCCATCAATAAGAAGCTTGGATCACTGTATAGAAACAAGACATTTTTAACCCCACTGGCTAGGACTGCAATCGCCCGGTCATGCCTACTCTCTACTCTTTTATATGCCTCGCCTGTACTCTCAAACCTCAACAAATCTGAACTAGGTAAGCTGTCCCATAGCTACAATCATATTGCCAGATTCCCCACTGGTTCCACCTATACAACCCACCACTGCCAGAACCTGAAACAACTAGAATGGCTAGAACTGCCCAGCTTAATTCAATTCAATCAGCTCTTAATAGCGCACAAAATTCTGTACCACCCTGAGGATACCCTCTCACTTATAAATATTATTAAGCCATATAGCAACCTGAGATCCTTACAGTCAGCCATCAAACTACTGGTCCAAACACACAAAGCTAATAACTCTGCTGGTGAATCCCTGTTTTCCAACTTTGTTGGCAAAACCTGGAATTCATTGCCAAACTACATAACCCTACAATCCTCCAAAAGTCTCTTAAAAAAACCTCAAACAGTATCTCAAAGTGAACTGGCTTTGCCCATGTACCAACCCTGATTAAGTTATAAACTGAAAGCATAATCTGCAAATATCATAACATGCAACTACATCACCAATCTCTATATCCAATCTGACGTCTCTTGCTTTTAATTGTGTCTGTCCATGAGAATTGTGAGTCCCTACTAGGGAACATTACTAAACCATTGTACATAATCATTTTGTTTTATATTTTCTAATGTTATCTAACTTCTTGTGCAATCTATGTAAGTTTGTCTATTTGGAGCTTTTCTCCCCTGGCCTCCGCTGAAAATGGGCATGTATCCAGTTGGACTATCCTGGTAAACAAATGTAAAATAAATAAAATAAATGATGGCTTATGTGTTGAGTGCATGGTTTGTGTAGGAGGTGTAGTATGTGAGCTGACAACCTGTTCAGTGTTACTGTTCTGTGCACGAGAGAGCAAGGATTCCAGATTCTTAGTGTAGATGCATCTCTCACAAATTGTACTTGAGTGATTTAGGAGTAGAGGGTTGTCAGTGTACATGAGGTGGTTGCTATATTTCCTCAGGATACCCATGTCAATCAGATTAGTAGGAGAAATGGAGGGAAACTGGCCATCCATCATGCTAGGTTAAATCCTGTTTTCACAGTGGGGAGTGAAAATGGAGGTGTGTGGTATAACTGGGTGCTCTAAACAAGATCTATACTAATGGGGTGCTCTACAAAGGGTCTATACTAGTGAGGGTTCGCTAAATGGTATGAGACTACTGTAGATTTGGTGGCTTTTGGACTGTTTAAAGGGCAAAAGCGCAGCTGAGGTGTTCTTTGAGCAACTAAGCCCAATTTAAGGACTCCTCGGCCAGATCATGGACAGCTACAAAGGAAACATCTATTTACTAAAGTAAGCAGATACATAACTATATAGATAGACAGACAGATAGATGGATGGATAGACAGACAGATGCTTCTATTACTCCGACAGTATCTTCACCTTTGGTTAAATCCAAGCACATCTCAGTAATCTTCCATTGAATGCTTTTAAACCAACCACAACAAACACTTCTAAACTCAAAAACTTTAAAATTAAAATTCTATTAAAACTATATGATGTTCTCTCAAAATTCATCTGTAAAATGTCCATCCCCCCCACCCCCAGCCTGCCTCAGCAGTATCTTATATCAATTAATTTTACTCCAGTCTAACTGATAATATATACCAAGCTGTCACAATCAGAACCAAATATAGTGGAAAATGTAAAAAAAAAGCCACCTTGGTGGAATGCCAGCATGAGTAAACTCTGCAATAAAAGAACAAAACTAATTATCTTAGAGTTATAGTGGACTCATGCAGTGTACAGTGCTAGCCCCCATAAAACAATCTATATTTTCAGCTCTTCGGGTGAAGAAGAAAAAAAAAAGTGTCTTTCTATACTGGCATTGTGGTACAAAATGCAAGAGGCCAAAAACTAATAATCACTCTGCCTAACACTTTGTCCCACCTGCTACATTACTGAATTAAGACCTATAACAAATCAATATTTACCCACTCTAAAAACTATTACCAAACAACAGCAAAAAATCCAGATGCTATCATACAGAAGATAATAAGTTATAATTAGCATCCATAGCCAAAGCTAATCATAAACCTTTCTTTAACTACATCAGACAATTAAGAAATAACACTCAGAGATGTTCTAAATTAATTCATAATGGTATTACCTACTCCTGTCCTAAAGATATTGCTAATACCCTTGCAGATAAATTTAGTGCCAATTTCAGACCAGATGCAGTCACTGAAGATTCACAAATACACAACTCCCTTCCTTCCCCCACCTCCTCTACAGGCCCCAAACACATACCTGGATGCTTAATCAGATGCCCCTAACATGCCGTCTCCGAAACCCTCCTAAAACTGTTCAATTTAAGCACAGAGACAGAGTATAATATACCATGGTGTGGAAAACAGCCAGCATTATGGTACTTTACAAAGGAGACCACACCTCAGAGCTCAGGACTGGTGATTTTGTCAAAGGGTGAGCATGCTTAATTTAGTGAACTTCTTTGAGAAACTTTATTTGGGAGAGGGTTTAGCATAACTGTTAAGGTCCTTAACTCATAAATGCAAGATACAGGGGTTGATTCTGACCTCTGATTCTTGGCTAAGCTTGTAATAGTCTGCAGACTGACAGCCCTGCATTGACCTATGAAGTTTACTGAAATGATAAAGCAGTCATGCAGTCCATATAGTTTATCTGGATCTGAGAAAGGCCTTTGACACTATTCACCATGCCAGAGTTGTAAATAAGTTTAAAGACCTAAATGCAGACTGTTAGGCTGTAAGATGGATAATTGACTGATAGCAACCGCATCATTAAAACAGCAAATGTTGCTTCAGAAAGCAAAAAAGGCGACAAGTGGTGTACCTCGGGGTTCAGTATTGGGCCCCTTCTGTTTGGCATCTAATTCTCAGATTTCCAAACCATTAACCCAGATAGAGGGCTAATTTTTGCAGTGACCAAAACCAAATAAGACAGGAAGATATGTACCCCAATCCACAGTAAAGTGTAGCAACCAATAAAAACTCCAAAAAAAAAAAGCGCTCAGAAAAAAGAAGTGATAATGCTAATGCATTTATGGTGGAATAAAGTGAAAGTGTTTCTATAACTGGTGTCGACCCTGGTCCTTCCTGAGTACCTTTTTGGAGTTTATATTAATTTTTCCAGTAAGTACAAGCTGGGTGTTGTCATTTACTCAGTATCCAATACCTTTTTACTACATCAAGGACTAAACCATCAAAAATTGTTATATATTAGAAACAGGTTTAAATAAAATGCAAAGAAGTGTACTGTTGTCACAACTGGTAAATACATTTTGACAGAAGCTTACAGTCGAGACAGACTGATATGGTTAACAGAGTCCTTGGCATCTTAGTAAACAACTCCCTTTCCTTTCCTTTGACCAACATGTAGAAACAGTAATCAGCAATACTTTATATCTAGCTGAATTAACAACTAAAGGTATCAAATTCAGGTCAAAAGAAGCTATTGTTCTCTATGGTTTAATCTGATAAGACTAATTACAGAATGTTATGCTCTTGTGGAACCAGAAAGACCTCAGAGGATCATAGCTAAAATGATCACTAAACTAAAGACCCTCAGCTACCAAGACAAGATTGAAACTTTGTGCTATGTCTCTTACAGACATCTGTGAGGTAATCTGTGCATAGGATTCCATAAAATATAAGATACAGGAGCATATAAAAGAATGCACAAAGGATAATCCAGTTAGTAACATATCTCTTTGTGTAAAAGAAGTATATAAGGGTAGAGTGTACATTTTGCTGTACTAGGACAGGTTAAAACATTAAGAATAGTAATAAATGCAAGTCACTTAACAAACTTGAATCTCACGTAATTCTAAAATATAATACTCTACAACCAAAAAGATTACATGTGCATATTGACTGGTCAAGTTTGCTGTATTTTTGGTTTATTCCCTTAAAGGCATTTGCTGAGGCACTAACGAGAAATAACCTGTTTATCTTTACTTCCATATATTCCACTTTGCAGAGTTTTTTTTCAGATTGCTGTGTCTTAAATTGTGTTTTTTTTATGTTAAAGACATAACCCTCCTTGATTTTATATATCATCAAATGGCAAATGGCTTCACAAACATTCAAACTGAAGATTCGGATCTCCATTTACACATAAATAAGACATCTTGGTGGAAATGTCTATTACTCAATGGTTCCCCCATACCTGGAAGAATCTTCTGTTACATATAAACAGACTGCTGTCCTCACTTCCTTTGAAAAACACATTCGTAATTAGATGGGTGCTCATAAATTCTTCCCAGGTCTGACCTGTTATGACCTCCAGAAGAAGACAGTGCCCTATGAGATTAGGTCAGGTGATTATAGTCCATACTCTTAACCTTTCCTGACTTGTTAACTCTTGTCAATCTGTGGCAATTCTTAAAGTCCAACAAACTCTAAAATGTGCTTTGTCAACTTGATTTTCAAAAATGTGCATAGAAAAAAGTCTGTGATAAGATGAGAATATCTAGTAGTTTGATTATAATTTATTGAATTTATCTGGCCTCTTATTTTTTGTATCAAATTATGGAAAACAATCCTATCTCTTTCAGCATCTTAAAGTAGATTTTTCTTTATGACCTATCAGAGGCTAGATAAAATTCTTGCAGTCCTTACATGATTTATGACCTGATAGGGCTTCCGGAAGATACTGAAGGCTAGTGGGAAACAGTGGACTAGAGGGGCAATTTAGAAACCTGAAAAGGGCATTCTATATCATTTATTTATTTACTATTTACTATAGTAAAATAAGTTTTGGTCTACATATAGTGTCAACTAGAACTGCATTAAGAGTAATGCCACAGAAATCTCATACAAAAATTACAAATATAGCTATTGGCTTTCTGAATCCTATTCCACATCTACCTGAGATCCATGATTCCACCTGAATGTACAGTCTTTGAGTATACTGTTCACACAGAAGGCCTGTGTACCATGAGCATAGATTACACCAGGAAAGAGGGAGGGAGTGATTAATAGAAAACATTTGAAAAATACCTTGGCTTCTGTATGTTGTTTAGGCACTGTAGTACTCAAAATACACAGAGATAAACAACAGTTATAATTGCTAATTAGCAGACACTATGTGATTTCAGTCATACCTCTCAACTGTGCAGATTTTCACACAATGTCCAGGTTTTTGCTTCTTATTTCTGATCTGTTCCTTATAAAATTTGTGATTTTTCTGGCAACTCACTGGGATGATCTGAGGACTGAAGTCACTAAGTAATAATATAAGTTTGTGTTTCATACTTCAAATCCTTCAGAAAAATGCATGTTTAGACAAATCCTGTTGTACTAGCAACTTTCTAAGTTTATAAGAGCAATATTTAAAATCTGTCCCTATTTTTGGGCCTTTGTACCCCCATTCTGTTAGGCTTTGTCCACATTTTTTTTTCAGCTAAGAGGTTGAGAGGTATGATTTCAGTCCATTTCTGGCCATAATCCTGGCAACCCACAGCACACTTCACCTTGTGACTTTGGACCTGACCAAGCTTAGCTACTTCCAAATTCACAATATAAAGTATATAATGAGGCTATAAGGATTATAAGAAACAATAAAGAGCCAAAAACAAAAAAACAATAATAGTAATTCCAACTCGCCCAAGTACAAATAAATCTCGGCTCCAAAGGATAAAATTTCTTTAATGTGCACAATTGCAACCACTTCACATAAGCCAGGAAATGTGAAATACAAGAAGCCACCAAATACAATAACGTATCCAATGAAACGTTTTCATCGCCAACTTCCTCAGTTATATCAGCCATATTCAGATTCAGTGTTTTTATATGCCATTTGAATTTCATCACATTTCTATTGACCAATCATTCTGTCCACATTATTAACAAATGTAAAAACTTTTAAAAATGAACTTTCTCATTAAGTTAAAATACATCTTTCAAAATTTCTTCATATATTACATAAAAACTTTAAAAACATTTTTTTAATAAAACATTATGAACCTTAAAAACATTTTTAAAAACATTCTTGTATACAATTCATGGAATTTTCTGCTTCTACCTAAAAAATTACTTATAGGTCAAGGATTTGATCACAGCCCCATCTTGTGGTCTTAATATAAATTGCAAGACACAGAATGAATTTAAGTAAAGTGCAGGTTATATTAAAAAGACTAAAATAAATAACCACCATTAACAACTATGTAAAATTAAAGCTTTGCAGCTCTCATCTTTAATACTGGAGCCAATGATATCATGTCATTTAGTCCATAATAACAGTACCTCTACATTCCTAAAATTTACCAGTTACTTTGACGAGCAAGAATTGAGATATCTTGATGTCCATATTGAGAAAAAAGAAGGGAACTTCACATCAAGAATCTTTAGGAAAGAAACCTTCTCCAACTCTTACCTGCATTATTCAAGTTGTCACCCCCCCCCCCATCAAAAGAAGGGGGTAGTGAAAGGACAATTAGTCAGGTATAGTAGGATGACCTCTGACAATAATGTTTTCTTAGAAGAAATTGATTTTCTAAGGAATCTTTTTGTCCAGAGAGGGTACCCATTAGAATTGTTCAATAGAGTGCTTGAAGAAGTCAAAATCAAGAGAGCAGATACTTTTGCTCCTATTCTTGGCAAAGAAGAAAATCTGACGTATAACCCAGAAAAAACACACAATTTCAACGACAATGGGACTGGGTTAATCACCACCTTCAGTGAACAATCTAGATACATTAGGAACATTTTTTCAAGAGAATGGTACAGTTTTTCAAAGTTCTCAGATCTTGAACAGATTTTTGATAAAGAACTTACTCATGTTTACCGAAAGGGTAAAAGTATCAAAAATTATCTTGAGGGAGGCAAGAATGCCAGTATGGGCAACAATATCAATAAATCTAAGAAAGGCCTGTATAAATGTGGGAGATGTAATTATTGTTCACATTTGAATTGTGGTGAGACATTGTTTCTAAAAGCAAGAAATATGACATTGGTGTTGAATACATTTGCTAATTGCGACACTATAGGCATCATATATATAGCTGTTTGCAAGAAATGTCCCTCTTTCTACATTGGAAAGAGTGAAAGAAAGTTCAGACAAAGAATATATGAACACTTATATGATGTCAGAGTAAAAAATGAGAAAAACGCACTTAGTAAGCACTCTATAAAATGTGATACTACAGGATATTTATTTTTTATTCTGGAGGTTGTTCCCACTAATCCCAGAGGTGGGATGTGGGAAACACTCATAGAATACAAAGAATTATATTGGCAACTTTACTTGGATGCCAATCATAATTATGGACTAAATGACATGATATCATTGGCTCCAGTATTAAAGATGAGAGCTGCAAAGCTTTAATTTTACATAGTTGTTAATGGTGGTTATTTATTTTAGTCTTTTTAATATAACCTGCACTTTACTTAAATTCATTCTGTGTCTTGCAATTTATATTAAGACCACAAGATGGGGCTGTGATCAAATCCTTGACCTATAAGTAATTTTTTAGGTAGAAGCAGAAAATTCCATGAATTGTATTCAAGAATGTTTTTAAAAATGTTTTTAAGGTTCATAATGTTTTATTAAAAAATGTTTTTAAAGTTTTTATGTAATATATGAAGAAATTTTGAAAGATGTATTTTAACTTAATGAGAAAGTTCATTTTTAAAAGTTTTTACATTTGTTAATAATGTGGACAGAATGATTGGTCAATAGAAATGTGATGAAATTCAAATGGCATATAAAAACACTGAATCTGAATATGGCTGATATAACTGAGGAAGTTGGCGACGAAAACGTTTCATTGGATACGTTATTGTATTTTACTATTATTGCTATAAGGATTATAGTTAGGAATAGACTGGAAGCACTGATGCCATGATTCTGTTTGGCATGTCATAGCATGCAGGAGATAATAAAAGAACACTCTTTATCTATCTATCTATCTATCTATCTATCTATCTATCTATCTATCTATCTATCTATCTATCTCCCTCTCTCTCTCTCTCTCACACACACACACACACACACACACACACACACACGCACACACACACACACAAGACTTGCTACTTAAACATGCGTTATGAATTTTTAGTTCTACCAGTATATCAGCTGTAGAAAGCAATAATGAAATGTTTTACAAACTTTCATGTAAACATCTTGGGTTACAGAAACAAGACAAGCTTTGGATAATCAAACAATGCAGCTACAGAAACAGTGCCATTATCACAGCAGATACTCAATAATGCAGTTGCAGAAACAATGCCATTATAACAAACAGCTCTACTTGAAAATACAGCTTCAGAAACAATACCATAATCACAGTTACACATGATGTCATTTATAAAAGTAGTAATGATAGTTTCAGTGTTGTGACCACTGCAAAATCATGATAGCACTTGGAGAGACAAAATACTTTGCCAAATACATAGTCATCTGATGCATAAGATACTGGACTAGGGTGACAAAAAATCACTATACTGATAATTGTGAAATACCAGGAGAACCTTTACCAGTGTTTTAAGTCTATTAAGTCTTATCATATATCCTGTATTCCTCCAGAAAATGAACTTATTTTGTATAACTCTATAAACAGCATACTGGCTCCCAGTTAGGAAAAAGATCAGACCTACTACTAGGCTTAAAATTCTTCAAGCTCCTACACAAACAGCCTCTCCTTCCTTTAATCTCTAAACTAATAAGACAAGCCCCCACATACAATCTCAGAAACCTGCATCATACTGGTCCTTTAACACAAATCCCACTTTCCAAACTTCATGCCTCTGACCGTGCATTCTCAATTCTTGGTCCCAAATGGTGAGAGTCCTTCCCACCCATACTTAAAGGCAATTCATCTCACCCCAAGTTCCATGTACTGCTAACATCTTATTTACTTAATCAAGCTAAATATTCCTCCAATCCAAAACACCAGACAACCCAAATCAATTTAATCTAACTGCCTACTAGTCTCCATTGCTTCAGTTCTTCCACCTCAGACTTCTCTGTACCAGACTTATATCTATTGCTCCTTCTTCCTAAACACAAAGCAATATTTGTAGTAAAATGTATATTGACATCAGTGTAATTTTATCTTCTCACTTTACTGGTCTATGTACTTTTGTATTCTTAGCATCACACATTCTTTGATTTGTATTCACTGTCACATTATGTTTTTCTTATCTTATGTACTCTGCATGAGTGATCATACTACTGAACTCAGCCTGAGACTGAATTTGGTATGCACTGAGTGCACTCACATGGTTAACAAATTCAATAAATAAATAAACCATGCTCTATTAAAGAGTGGACTGGGGCTGTACAGGTCAAAGAGAATTGGCTGTATTGCAACTTGTAAAATTTGGATTTGGGGTAATCCTTCTACCATTTGCTATACAAGTCATCATAAGAGACCCTGAGCTTGCAGAATGCTTGCACTAGAGTAGTCAGTTGTGTATAACATGGTGGCAAAGATATGGACATATGAATCTCTGTTAGAATAAACACTACAATTTTGGTGGCATTTTCTATCATTCCTTGATAGTTCAGCATCCACTGTAGATGTTGCCTTTTGGTAGAAAAAAAACAGGAATTATATAATTAGTAATTCTATCTTAAAATGTCTGCACACATAATGACTTCTTATCACAGTCATGACACTTTCCATATTATCATGGAATGTGAATTGTCTCACTGGTATAAACAAAACATAAAGAATCCTTAATTAGGTGAAGAAATGTGAATGCAAATAGCAATGCTGCAGGAGATGCATTTGAAATGAAGTGAGCATGTGAATTTTATAAACAAAGAATTTCAGAATGAATATTATGAAGAATATTAGGGGAAAAGAAAAAGAGGAGTACTTATATTAGTTATTAGAAGAGCTCCAGTAGTGACAGAACAGGAAAAGAAAAATATAATAATTGCAGATTTATTGTGGTAAGGGCCTACTGACAAGGGATGAAATTACTCTTGCATGTGTTTATATTCCACCTAAAACTGTTATTATGGATCTTAAAAAAGGTAGATATATTCAGCTTTCAGCAGGGAATATCATTTAAAAGTGAGGACTGGAATTTGACTTGCAACAATTAGGATGCATCCGAGGGGCAAGAAGGGAAAATATAACAAAAGAAGGCAGATTTCTTAAAAAAACTGATGAAAATATTTGGCATGGAAGATGTAAATTCAGTAGTAGGAACTTGGAGAAAATTTACATATTATTTCCCAAGGTATAATAACTGGGCTGACTAGACAGAAATTATATTTCACAAGAACATGTGCATTTAAATCGAGAACTTTGATACACATCCAATAACTATTTCAGATTACATGCCAGAAGATATAGCTAATGAGTGAGTTAAAATGGAACTGGAATTTAAAAATAATCTAGAAATAACAGAAAAAGAGACCTGGTTAAGAAGTAATAAGAACTGTTTAGAGGGATTGTCAAAGACTAAAGTATTACAAAATAAGGGGAATCTTATAGAACAAGAAGAGGCACAATTACAGAGTGCTATAGAGAAAATAAGGGAGTGCCTGGATAATATGCATGAGTTTAGAGATACAGAGTTTTTCTGATAACTCCATAACACAAAAGTGTTTGGCACAATAACTTAGGCAACAGAAAGTAGAAAGGGTAGTTGTCAAACTTTGGAGGCCTATAACAATAAAAAGAAGTAGAGATCCTATAGCAGTAATAGAGATACTTTGGAAATTTTATGAACATTTTATGAAATTATGAACATCTGTATCAACAAGAGAAGTGGGGGGAAAAAGCACAATGGAAATATTTATGGAAGGCCTAAATATGCCAATGTTAGAGGCAGATAAGGCTCAACAACTTACAGTTAAGATAGGAAGAGATGAGATAAAAATGGTGATGTATAACCAATCTACAGGAAAGTCTCTAGGAATAGGTGGTATTCTGGTAGAAATGTGTAGGGAAGAAATCAATAACGTCTAGAACCGGAAAAAGCAATTAAGATCTAGAAAGTTTTGTTTAACAGTATTTTAAAAGGAGAGGAAGCACCGACATTCAGGAAAAAAGTGTGGCGGCTGTAATACCTAAACATAGTAAAGAGCATCTGAACCAGCTTCATATAAGGCCCACTTCAATTTTAAACCATGATTAAAAACTGTTTATGCCTATAATGGCGAACAGAATGGCAAAGGTGATGCCAAAATTTATATATATGGACCAATGGGTTTTTGTGGATGGGAGGCAAACATTTGACAACATTACTAGAAAAGTGATGATCCAAAAGGAAGCAGAGTGTAAGAACATACTGCTGCTACTGGTGGATCTTAATGCAGAAAAAGCATTTGAGAGAGTAAGCTGGTCTTCTACGAGTAAGGTAATTGAAGCATTTGCATTTCTTGATACAATAATAAGGTTACTTAGAAGGATATATGAGGGATCAGTGGCAAAAATCAAAGTGGGAGGATTCGTCTCTGATGAGTTGTGTCTGAACACAGGAACTAGGCAGGGGTGTCTTTTTTCCCCTTTGATACTTGCGTTATAATTAGAACCTTTGGTACAGAAAATAAGGGACTCAAATATTTAAGGTTATAATTGGCATGGTGTTCAATAAAAGTTGACTTATTTGCAGATGATATTATTTTGTATGTGACAGACCCAGGAAAGGACATCTCAGTGTTGTGGAATATTTTGAGACAGTTCCAGTTTTTCTGGGGAGTATAAAATTAATGAAGATAAAACAAATGCTATAGCTGTAAACTATGTACCCACACGTGAATTGGTTCAGTAATACCCATATTTAAGGAGACATGATAAAATGAAGTATTTAGGAGTATGGATTAAAATACATTCTGTTATGACAGCTAAGGATAAGTGGGAAGAGACGAAATAAAAGATAATACAAAAACCGAGAATCTGGAAGCTCTTGCCTATATGGACAGCAAGATATAAGCAGTAAAAATGTTTTTAGTCCTTTTAGTTATATACATGGGTCATGCATATTTTTATCAACCAGAGGAGAATTTGTGAATAATTAATTAGAAGTTGAAGGATTTTATTTGGGAGGGGGAGAGGGCAAGAGTAAAGTGAGATAAGTTGATCTTTCCAATAAAAAAGGAGATTCAGAATTACCTGAATTGAAGATATATTTTTCAGCTACACAGTTAAGGCTATTATACATAATGCAATCAGAAAGCTATAATTCAAAGTGAAAAGTGATGATGATGAAGGGGGAGTAATTCAAGAAATAAAAAAAAATGGGATTGTGGACACAGATCCTTAATAACAATACCAACAGTCATACAGAATGCTACAGTCATAAAGTAGCAGAAAGTATACTAAAAACTAAGCAAACATGGGAATGGAGAAAGGAGATTCTGCCAATAGGGATGACTGCAATTAGGGGTACAGAGAACAGACAAGAGGGAGATGTAATTTGCTGGATGAAGCTGGCAAAGGACCCAAGGTACTGGGAACAAATAATTTCAGAGGGAGAGGTAACAGAATGGAAACAGAGCAAGAAAACATCTGTATTGCGGGCTAGTGATTGCCTTCCCTATCAAGGATTGATGTCAGAGTATAGACAAAGAGAAAGGGATAGGGGAATCCTAGCGAAAGACCTGCACTGGTTGTGTTCTTAACTGAGTCTAAAACAAAAGCTGCTGTTAAAAATGAGATAAGTAGGGCATATAAAATATTGCTCAATAATTATAGGAATCAATCAGAAAAGGTCAGAAAAGACTGGGAAGAGAGATTAGATGTGCAATTCATAAAGAAACAATAAGAGGACAAATGTATGACTCCCAAATATGCAAAAAAATGTAGAAGACTTAGGATTTTTGCCTAGAAGGGTTTGCATAGATACTTTTACACCCAAAGCACACTTCAAATAATTTTTTCCTCAGGTATATGGCAAATGTTGGAGGTATGATGGGGATGAAAGAGGTAAGTGGGAGCATATATTTTGGGAGAGTAATGAGTTGGAAGACTTTAAAAATTCCATACAGTGTACTCTGTCAGGAATACTGGGCTAGCAGATGAGTGTAACTAAGGAAATTATTTTTTTAAGCTGGGGTCAGGATCTTAATTGTCTAGACATAGAAAAGCCTTGTTAAATTTAATTCTGGTGGCTACCAAAAAAAAAAATTACTAGAAAATAGAAATCAAAATCTAAACAAATTATACTTGAATTGGTGAATATTGTAGATTTATTGTGGTAATGGTCTACTGACAAGGGATGATGATTACTCTGGCATGTGTTTATATTCCACCTAAAACTGTTACTGTGGAGATTAAAAAAGGTAGAAATATTCAGCTTTCAGCAGGGAATATCACTTAAAAGTGAGGACTGGAATTTGATTTGCAACAATTAGGCTGCATCCAAGGAGGAAGAAGGGAAAATATAACAAAAAAGCAGATTTCTTAAAAAAGAATTGATGAAAATATTTGGCATGGAAGATGTAAATTCAGTAGTAGGAACTTGGAAAGAATTTACATATGATTTCCCAAGGCATAATAACTGGGCTGGAATAGACAGAAATTATATTTCACAAGAATATGTGCATTTAGCTATAAAAGAACAAGAAGCAGAATCTTTAGAAAAAGGCAGAAGTAAATTACATAGAAAAAAAATGGAAACTGTCAGGACAATACATGCAGAAAAATATTTTAGAGGAGGAATGAGGTTTAAGAGAAGACAAGAAATGAATAATGTATGTAAAGTTGCTTAGATTATATGATATATAACTATACACGTGATGCATAATGTTTGTAATTGTGAACTTGTTAATATGGTTTGATTGCTTTTATATAAATGTAAGATGTGAAGTTGTTCAATCTCGCCGTTCATCACTGATGGGTTCACCGACATGGCCAACTAGCAAGCTCAAAGTTCTCCAGTAGCTCGAGACCCCGCCCCTTATCCCACAATGCACTGCTGGAATTACCTCAGATCTAGTTTGCTGTGGCACGGATCTCTTGGTTTCCAGCTTGGCTCGAGACTTTTTTGGGAGTTTTTCAACTTTCAGCAAGTTATATTTTTCAATTTTTATATATCATTGTTCTATTCCTAATAGCAGATATTACTAGCTAGTAGATAGTAGTTTTTCTGTGTTCATACCCCTTTCATCAGTATAATCCATCTTGCCTTCAGCCCTTTGGCCTTAGGATCCTTTCTTTAGCTATTAGTCAGTGTTCCCTGTTGGAACTATTCTTTTTGGATTCTTAATACAGTTTATAATTATATAGTTGTCAGTTGCCCCTTTTGGGCTGTGTGTGTGTTTGTGTGAGTTAGTTAGTTAAAACAGCTTATAATTAAATAGTGTGTTTCAGTTGTGGAAATGTCTGAAGAAAAAGACAAACATCCAAAGTCTGGGTTTAAAAAATGCCCAGACTGCGGAGAGATAAAGTCAGTCACGGATGCCCATGTGCAGTGTGTTTACTGCTTGGGTGAGGTGCATCTGCAAGAGTCTTGCAGTATCTGTCACTCCTTTTCCACCAGAGTTTTAGCAGAAAGGAAGAGGAAATTGATTGATGGGGTATCATCAAACACCCCTTTTCTGAGACATTGTCTGACCAGGATGGAGCCAGTAAATCATCTAAATCTTCCACTGATTCTAGGTCCAAAAAAGGAAAGAGGTCAGAAAGTGTGGTGACTTTGGCTCCACTCCCTTCGGAGCCGACAGTCTGTTCTTTTCGGAACCGGGACACTGCTCTGGAACTGGTTGCCAAAAAACCTCCATCCATATTGCTCCAGTCAGCTCTATCTGTTCACTCTTCCAGGTCCTCTGTCAGCCTATCTGATCTGGATATGGACCAGCTGGTTCAGAAACTCTTAAAGGCACCAGGCCTAGTTAAATTGCTGTCGGCTCAGACCCAACCGTCGGAGCCGAAGACCACTACTCTTGAATTGTCTGCTTCTCCTCCAAGCCATACTGGACATTTGGAGCCAGAGGAGGCTGACCTGATGATTGTGGATCCCTTGGAGCCGACATCTGCTCCAGTGTCATCGGCTCCATCTGCTCGGATGTTCTCGGCACTGGCTGGAGACTCTAGGAGCTGACACTTTCCGGTCGGGTCTGAGGAGGATAGCCGCACCGTCTTGTCGGTGCCAACTCTTCCTCTCGGGGCCTCGGCTCAGGTGAGCTCAGCTCCTACTTCAGGCTTGGAGCCCACGGCTTTGGTGTGGGAGGAATTCGCGGCTCCGTCGGAGCAATAGACTCCTTCTCATCAGAGCTGAGGTGCATTCGAAGCCATTCGGCGAGTGTTGTCTCCTAACACTTCCTCATCTCAAGGTCTGGCCTCTTCTTCCCCTAAAGTGCCTGTGTCAGTTTCTGTCTCCTCCGGTCATCCCAAGTGTAGAGACGCTGAGCCTCACGTAACCCCACATGGTGCTCCCTGCTGTTCTGAGACCTCTCCAGAAGTTCCCCCTGAAGAAGTTCCCAGGAAGAGATTATGCAAGAGGAGGCATTTGGACTCCCCCCAGGAGTCTCTCACATCAGACACTGACCTGGATGAATCAGAAGGGTCCCCTAGATCCCCCTCTGAGGACAACTCCTTTGCGGAGATTCTTGAAATTCTTAGGCAGAGGGGTGATTGGCAGTCCAAGAGCCCTACTGAGGATGAGTCGGTTCTCCTAAAGACGTTCAGGTCTCAACCTTCCACCTCTTGGGTATCTCCACCCTACGATGAGCTTATGGATCTGGTCTCTCGTAGGGCGTGGGAGTCTCCAGAATCTATGGAACCTGTTCCTAGGAGGCCTAATAAGTTTATTTCAGCCCCTGTGGATGTCTTTTTTGACCAAGGGAGTTCCTGTTGAGGCCATGGTGGTGACGGCAGCCACCAAAAAGGAAATGTCTGAGACTTCCTCATCTATCTATCCTCCTAACAGAGAAACTAGGATCATGGATAGATATGGGAAACGCATGTTCAGTTCAGCGACTTTCTCACTCAGATCACTGAACTACTTGACACATTTTACCAGACTGCAGAGATCTCCTTAAGGAGTTGGGAGATAATCTTCAGGGTGCTGTAGCTTTGAGTGCATCCGACAAGATTGCCATTCAACTCTCTACCCTCAATTTGATAGTCAACTTGTCCAGTGTCTCATATCATATGCAGCTGATGGCTTGAGTAGAGCTGCAGGTACAGGAATCACTCTTCGTAGGCATGCCTGGATGCGACTCTGTTCCTTCGCGGAACCCTTCAAGTCTTCCTTTACTAATACCCCATTTGACTGCTCACCTTTGTTTGGGCCAAAGGTGAAGGAGACTTTGACCAGGTGTGAGCAAGAAGGAAAGACTCTGTCTGCCATCGGAGTCCATTTTTCCGCCCTCACTCGACCCTTTCCCAAAGGTCAGAGGGAAGGAAAGATGTGGCTCTGGAAAGCCCAAGGAGCCTTTTAAGACACATGTGGAGAGCCCCCCCTCCAGAGGCAGAGGAAGGGTTTCAATGGAAGACGCCGGCCTCACGGCAGAGGGGGTCCACAACACCAGGGTGACAGAGATCATTCCTCTGGTCAATCCTACCAGCGCTCCTGAAGGGAGGTCCGGCTGTCCTACTCTGGAGGCAGTCGGGGGTCGCTTATCATTGTACCCAAAAGCCTGGCTAAATATAACAAATGACAGCTGGGTACAAAGTATCGTTTCCAGAGGGTATTTCATACCATTCTCCACCCAGCCTCTTCCCGTCAAAAAAATCCCGGACGTTCCACCCAGTCACATGGGAAAAGCAGCAATAGAGGTATGCCGATTGCTAGAAAAAATTAGTCATCCAGCCAGTCCCAGCAGACCAGACAGGATTCAGAACTTACTCAAGGTTCTTTTTGGTTCCAAAGAAAACAGGGGACTGGAGACCCATTTTGGATCTCAGCAGACTCAACCAATTTGTGAGAAAAGAGAAGTTCTGAATGGTCACACAACAGTTCATACTTCTGTTCCATGGGAAGGACAATTGGATGTGCTTGATCGATCTCAAGGATGCGTACTACCACAAAAAGATGGCCAGACCATCCAGAGATCACCTGCATTTCCGGCTGGGAGCCAATCATTATCAATTCCGAGCTCTGCCCTTTGGTCTCACTACAGCCCCCAGAGTGTTCACCAAGTGCATGGCAGTAGTCACGGCTCACCTGAGGTGTCTAGGATTCCAGGTGTTTCTATATCTAGACGATTGGCTCCTTACCTCCACCACCAGGCATCAACTTCTTCAAGCGAGAGAGGCTACTTTGACACACTGCAATTGGCTAGGCATTACAGTCAACTTTGAAAAGTCTGCCTTGTTGCCATCACAGCATATCATTTTTATAAGGACAGAACTAGATATGTCAACCACCACTCTTCACCTTCCGCCAGAAAGAATTTCTATTCTTCACCAACACATCATGTCCCTGATATCAAAAAACAGAGCACCAGCTGCAGAGGTATTGAAAGTTCGAAGATTGATGGCGGCAGCTATTTTAGCAATCCCATTAGCAAGGATGCATATGTGAATCCTTTAATGACTTCTATTCACGCAATGGTCTTACCAAGAACTTCCAATGAGTCACATGATCCTGATAATGAATTCCTGCAAGAATGATCTTAAGTGGTGGTTGACATCTCTTCATAGGACGTCCTTTCATGTTCCCCCCTCCAGTTGCCACTGTGACCACGGACGCTTCCCTGATAGGGTGGGGGGGGGACTTTTTCAGGGAAAGACTGCCCAAGGCACATGGACAGATCAAGAATCACATCTGCATATCAATGTCCTGGAGATGAGAGCAGTACTTCTAGCATTGCGATACTTTCAGGACTCCCTTCCTCTGGGGACGATTGCAATACAGACTGACAACATTTCAGTGGTCTGGTATCTGAACAAACAAGGCAAGACCAAGTCGTATCCCCTTTGCCGAGAAGCCCTCAGAGTATGGCAGCAGGCACTGTCATCCCAGTGCTTTCTGCTGGCAATGCGCATCCCGGGGAAATCCAACGTCATAGCAGACAGACTGAGCAGAGCAATCTTATTGCCCCACGAATGGTCCCTCAAACAAGAGATTTCAGACAGGATCTTCTGCAAATGGGGCCAGTCTTCCTGCGACCTGTTCGCCAGTCACATCAACAACAAATGCAGAAGCTATTTTGCCCTGATTCCCATGCCAGGTCACTCCCCGAGTGATGCTCTTGTCCATGATTGGCCCCTGGGTCTCCTCTACGCATTTCCACCAATTCCCCTGATACCCAAATTCTTACAGAAAGCAAAGTCGCTGGGACGGACGATCATCCTTATTGCCCCTCATTGGCCTTGGCAGATTTGGTTCCCATTTTTTTATCATCACATTCTGGAAGATCCATGGATCCTGGACCCAGTTCCGGACTTGTATCTTCATCCATCCTTGCAGACACTGAAGCTAACCACTTGGCTGCTCCAATTCCCCGCATAGACAGGCTCTATAATCTTTCCCATGACAGTAGTCAGATTTTGTTGGTTTCCCATAAACCTTCCACTAGAAAATTGTATTGTAGTAAGTGGAAGAGATTTTCCATTTGGGCTTCTTCCCACAACATTGACCCTTATCAAGCGCCATTGTCTTCTTACAATTCTTGACAGAAATCTTCAACAACGGCGCAGGGGTGGCTACGGTGTGAGTGCAATTAGCTGCTATATCTAATTTCCATTTAGGAATTGATGGTTTGAATATTATGGCTCACCAACTGTCTAAGGCTTTTCTAAAAGGTTCCTTTCACATAAGGCCTCCAGTGAAGACACCTTATTCCCCCTTGAATTTGAATTTTATGTTATCTCATATCATTCTTCCTCCTTTTGAGCCTGCATCATCTTGTGAACTAAAATTTCTGTCACGGAAAACTATCTTCTTACTAGCCATCACTTCAGCCCGTAGAGTGTCAGAGCTCCAAGCCCTATCCATTAAGCCCCCTTACATGGTCTTCCATGCTGACAGAATACCTCTCAGGACAAATCCATCCATTTTGCCCAAAGTATGTTCTGAGATTAACATTAATTAAGTCAAGGAGTTGCTTGTTTTCTTCCCTAATCATACCAACAAATTGAAATATTTGTTGCATAAACTCGATGTTCATAGACAACTTAGATTTTATTTGGACAGAACAAAAGACATTAGGAAATCAGGTCAGCTCTTTGTGTCTCTTTCTGAGGCCAGGAAAGGTAAACCAGTTGCTAAAACAACCCTGTCTAAGTGGCTGTCGGATTGTATCACCTACACATATGCTTGTCATATTATGCTCTTGTCTAGTAAGGTAAAGGCTCATTCAACCAGAGCAGTTTCTACCTCTTCATCCTTTCAAGCCAAATTACCTTTGGATAACATCTGTGCAGCAGCCACATGGTCTAAACCTCACACCTTTATAACTCATTACAAAGTGGATAAGGCCTCCAGGGACAGGGCTTCATTTGGTTCTACGGTTCTGAAGAGTGTACTTCTGTGAGCCACCCAAGATCAGGGTGCTAGGGACACTACCCATCAGTGATGAATGAACGGCAAGATTGAACAACTTCACATAAAGAAGTTATGTACTCACCATAACGTTCCATGTGAGTTGTTCCATCTCACCTTCATTCTCACGTCCCCCCTCCTTCCCCCTCCTGGCTGGCAGCTGACCTGGAGGCTGACTTCATCATGGTTTTTCAATGTGTATTCATTCCTAGGTGGAATAATTATTGTACTTCTATATGGTATGCAGCAAACAAGATCTGAGGTAATTCCAACAGTGCATTGTGTGATAAGGAGTGGGGTCTTGAGCTACTGGAGAACTTTGAGCTTGCTAGTCAGCCGTGTTGGAGCTGAGGATCGGCTCCGAACCCATCAGTGATGAATGAAGGCGAGATGGAACAACTCACATGGAACGTTATGGTGAGTACATAACTTCTTTTTTTTCTAAGTCACTAGGGATAATTCAGTGAAGGTGTATGCCTTTTAGCTTTGTACATTATTGACTATATTACTTGATTTAACCATTCTGTCTGGTGCAAACTTATATTACACAGGAGTGATTTATTTTATTTTCAAAAATTTCAATAAGTAATCTCTTACTTGCTCCAGTCAGTCTGTCCCCAGAATACTGGTAGTTTCCTTTGGGTCTAAAAGCTTATATCTCTAAAGCAGTTCAATTTTTTTCAAGACATATTCAGGAAATGTTACTATTATAATTGCCTAAATAAAAACATTGGGCTGTGTTAATTTCCCCAAAGACAAAGGAGTAGCTGCATCGTGACTTTTATAAAAAAAAAAAAAAAAATTAATATCAATTTTAAACCTAAAATACATAAAGAATAAAAAGATAATTTTGCCCAGAAACACATATTCCTTTCAGTTCTGAAATCAGACCAATATTGTCGGGGGAATTCAGTAAAGTCTACAAGGAGTGGTTTTCCATGTAGGCATAGTGTCACGGCCCCAACACGAAAACCAGCAGCCATGCTATCCAATAAATACAGCAGAGGAGCATGCACAAGCATGCAGAGACAGAAGTGTTTGTGGAATGCAAATCACCTCATAAGGAGGTGAATTTCATGCAAATTAGTTCAAATGAGGGTGCTGGAGTGATCCAGCAAGCAGATAGGTAGTCATGCAGACCCCATGTATGTGTCTGAAGTGTACACGGAAAATAACTGTGTACAAGAAATCAAAAATTGAACAGGGGCTGTAAAAGACCTTTTAGAAGGTTGGGAACTGCATATTAAGGACAGATATGTTCGAAACCATGCCCTATATGTGTACAAAATAATGCAAAATAATAAAATAATAATTTTTTTTAATAGCCATATCATGCTTGCGCAACACGCAACACGTTTGGTGCGCAAACATGCTATTATGCAAAAAAAAAAATGAAATAAAAATTGTAAAATCCAAAAAACAAGACATATGTGGGAATAATGCATTACAGGGCTCCGGTAGATTTCAGTGGTTGCTGAGGAGGGAGGTCTTGGAATAGTGAAGTATCCAGTTTGTGTGCACTGATCAAATGAGCTGGGGATACTGTTTGTCTTTTCGGCTTTTCCCAGTTAGGGGTCGCCACAGCGGAACTCCGGTCTGCTAATGATTGGCTGTAGATTTTTTATGGTGCTGAGTTGCCAGCCCAATGCCCAACCTTCAGCGAAGGCACACCCATTCACACATGTCTTTCGGAGGCCACTCAACCATGGGGAGGACATGCAGACTCCACACAGAAGGCACTCCAGCCATGAATCAAACAGGAGAACCTCTTGCTGTGAGGCAACAACACTACCGCTGTACCACCGCGGCTAAATAACAAAAATAGGCTACTGTGTCCACAGATAAAACTGGTGTAGCCCCTGAACCATGTTGGTGTCCACAGAAGAGGCAGATGACATCAAAAAAGGTGTGCCACATTATGTTTAAGTGGATTAGAGCTAAGCGGCGCCCGTTTGCACGTCATGCAACCTGCTAACTAGGGGGGGAGTGTCTAGTGCTGCTAAGCTTCGATTAGCTGTGGGGTACATGTTTTAGCTGTCTTAAGCTATGCTGAGCATGCCCATGTATGGGGATGTGTCCAGACTGCTGAGCAGTGTTTATACTGCGTTGTGGGTTTGAGAACCACGCCGAATATGTGAAAAAACATCAGATTATAGAGTGTATGTATATTTTATAGTGGTGTGCTACAGATACAGACATTGGGCCATTCACATGTGGAATGCATCACAGTTATCCAATCATACAAGCTGCATCTGTAGCACACCACTATAAAATATACATACACTCTATAATCTGATGTTTTTCACATATTCTGCACAACTGGAGTACACACTTGAAAATTTTAACTGACAGAATGCTAGGGGCTGCTGCTCTGCTTCATCTGTATGTGCTAGAGGCTGAGGGCAGTGCTGATGGTACTGCTGACATTAGGCCTAGACTGAGAAGGAGAAGAGAGTTCAGGCCCAGAGTAATCTTCCAGGGACTACATAAACTGGAGATTGTAGAGCTTTACAGGGTGAACAGGGACATACTACAAGAACTCACCGAGCTTTGCCGCCCACAACTCAGACCTAGAGCCAACAGAGGGGAATCCATCCCAGTAGAAACAAAGGTATGTGTAGCCCTTAGAATATTAGCTACAGGTACTTTTCAAAGACCAACTGGGGATATAATGGGGGTCTCACAGGCATCTGCATCCAGGGTAATCCACCAGTTCATGGATACCATGCAAACACATGCCAGTGAGTGCATTTATTTACCCTGCACCCCTGCGGAGATGCCCTGCCAGCGGTATGCATCTCTTCCACAGTGTAGCATATTACCCTGAGGTGCTGGGTGCCATAGACTGCACTCATATACACATCAAAGCACCACCCAGTAATGAGGGTAGATGCTATGTTGACCACAAGGGGTATCACTCCATCAACTGCCAGCTCATGTGCAATGCCCAGGGCATTATCATGAGTGTGTGTGTGCCTTGAAGCTCTGGCAGCTATCACGACTCCCATATCTGGCAGGCATCACAACTGTATTAGACGTTTGCCAGGGGGAACATCCCAAATGGCTACCCACTGGAACCATGGATGATGATACTAATCAGTAGTGCACACACACCTGCAGAAGAACACCATAATGAGGCACACGCACAAGCTAGGAACATCATAGAGCATGTGTTTGGGCTGCTCAAGTCATGGTTCCGCTGCCTTGATATATCAGGTGGAGCCCTGCAGTACTCTCCACCAACATGTGCACAGATGTTCACAGTATGTGCCATGCTACATAATATGATCCTGGGGAAACAGCAGAGGCAGGACCATCACAAGAAAGGGGCACACAGCCTCCCACCAGAGCCTAGGTCCCCACAGCCAAGGCACAGGAGGACTCAGAGGAGGAACACCCTGAGCCTGTCCCTGTACGCAGACATAGACATGCCTAGTATGCCCTGGCCTCAGCAAAGAAGCAACACATAGCACATGCACTGACAACCTAGGGTCCTAGGGACTGACACCTTACTCTGACTTGCATACATAGTAAAAAGGATGCCAGCCACACCACACAACCTCTACCTTACCATACATTGGCTGTGTACTGTGTGCATCAGACTGAGTCATGCTTAAAACACAGGTATTTCAACTGCTGCATCCACAAGGTAAGTCACTCTCCTTAACTACAAATATACAGGGTACTAGACTATGGTAGCATATGTATGGACCTGCTGCATGTATGTAAGGGAATAGAGTGGGGTTGCTGGGCTACTTGCAGAAAACTAACAGCTATCTGGGATAACAGGTACTCTGTTATAAGGGAGTAACAGTTGAGATAGTATAGGGGTATTACTAGGTTGGTACAGTAATTTGTGGGCAATAGACAGTTGTGAGATCATAAGATAGTTTTTTAGTTCCAGCCAGCCTAATTGTTTCAAATTGAGGCAGTGATGGGTTCTAAAAGGGTTACCAGAGGTGAAGTGGGCAATGTTATTATAGCAAGTTGCTAGTTTGTTTAGGTTAGTTTTCTTAAGGTTGGTGAAGATAGGAGAGGCGTAGAAGAGAGTAGATATAAGATGGGAGCAAGCAATAGTAGCTCTGGTAGATGGTGTAAGAAATTGTTTAATACGGTATAATGATCCTATTTTTCTGTTAACTGATTTGATGGTGTTGTTGATGTGTTGGTCAAAAGAGAGAGTGTTATCAATGATAATTCCTAGTAGTTTAGTTGTGGAGTTAGGAGAGATGACAGTGTTGTTGTTTGAGGAGATAGAGAAGTTTAGTGGAGATGTACGTGTGGTGGGGGTGAAGAGGAGAAGTTTGTTTTTTGTAGCACTGAGAAGTAGGTACCGTCTAGTAAACCATGTTTCTACAGTGTTAAACATAGTTTGATTAAGTGAGCTTAGATCTGAAGAGGAGGATGCTGAACAAATGATAGTGGAGCCGTCTGCGTATTGGCTGCAGGTAGCTTGAGGAATTACAGAGTGGAGATCATTAATATAGAGGGAGAAGAGGAGAGGACCAAGAATGGAGCCTTGAGGGACTCCAATAGTAATGGGGAGTAAGGAGGAGATGTGGCTATCCCAAAGAACGGCTTGTTGTCTGTTACTAAGGTAAGATGTAAACCATTTGATGGCAAGGCTATCAAATGAGAGGGATTTGAGAATGCTAATTAGAGAAGAGTGGTTGACCATGTCAAAAGCTTTTGAAAGGTCAATGAAAAGGGCAGAAGAGAATAGATTATTGTTGTGATTGCTGTTAATGGTATCTACAAAGGAAAGGAGGGCAGTGGTGGTGCTATGGTGAGGTCTAAAGCCATGTTGACAGTTAGCTAAAATATTGTGAAGAGAGAGATATTGTACAAGTTGTTGATGAATACATGTTTCCATAATCTTTGCTAATGGAGAGAGAAGAGCAATAGGTCTGAAGTTGGAATAGTGAATAGAGTTACCTCCTTTGTGTAGAGGGATTATATGAGAGATTTTCCAGATATGAGGGATAGTTCCTTCTTGGATGGTCCTATTTATGAGTATCGAAATTGGGTAGGCAATTTCTTTGGCTGCTTTTTGCAGAAAAAGGGAAGGGAGCTTGTCAGCAGAGGGGGTACATGGTTTCAGTTTAAGAATAAGTTTGAAGATGGATGAGGTAGAGATGGGTTGTAGAGTGAAGTTGTAGGTAGTATTTACTTGGTTATTGGGAGGATAGAAGTTGTTGGTGTTTAGTTGTTTAGCAAGAGATTGAATGGTTTCAGAAAAGAATGAGTTAAAAGCATTTGCAGTTAGAAGAGGGGAGTCTGGGTCAGCATTTAGAGGGGAGGGAGTTTTAGCTGTTCCTGGTGAAAGGAGTCTATTGATAGAGGACCAAAATTGTTTAGGTTTATTTAAGTTGGTTTCTTGTAGGTTGCAGTAGTATTTTCTTTTATCTGTGAGAATAGCTTTCTTGGAAAGATTTCTAAGTTGGCGAAAGTGCAGAAAATCAGAGCTGATTCTATGGGACCTCCATTTATTCCAAATTTTATTTTTAGAGAGGATTAGTTTTTTAGTTTCATTTGTGAGCCAAGGGGCTGTATTAGACTTCATTCTAATAGTACGCTCAGGAGCATGTTTATCCAAGATAGAAAGGAAAGTAGAATTAAAGAATAAAACTGCTTCACTAAGTGGTAGAGTTATTAAGGGGTTCCAGTTACAAGCTCTGAGTTTGTTTTGAAATAGGTCGATTTTGAAGTGTTTAGTAGAACGTATTTTTCTTATGTTAGGGAGGTGAAGATAGTCAGTCTTCTCTCTTGTAATGTAGGTTAAGCAATGGTCACTGAGATCATCAGGCATGGTCCCAACGTTATAGGTGATGTTAACTTTGTTTATTAGAATCCAGTCTAAAATAGTCTGTTTCCTGTTTAGCTTATTAAGCCTAGTTGTAGAGGTAATGGTTTGGGTAAAACCATTTAGGTTAATGTGAAAGGTGGCATTGTCAGAATTAATAGTATTCCAGTCGATATTTAAGTCGCCAAGAATTATAGTTTCTTGGGGGTAGTTGATGGAAACCCAACTGAGAAAGTCTTCTACAACTGGTATATTGTTTCCAGGAGGAATGTATAGGCAGATGATGTAAAGGGCTTTCTTAGCATTAAGTTGAAGTTTTGTGATGATGGCTTCTATCTTACTGTCTTGGGTTGGACAGGCTGAAAGGGTAGAGATATTAAGATGATTCTTAAACAGTATTGCTACCCCACCACCCTTACGTTTAGTACGGTCAAGCCTAAGTATATTATAGCCTTGTGGTATAATCTCAGTATCTTTAGTGGTTGGCTTTAACCAGGTTTCGGAGAGACAGAGAATGTCAAAGTTGTGAGTATCTAGGAGGGCGTGTAGGTAAGGTACTTTATTGTTTACACTTCGTATGTTAAGGTGTCCTATGTGGAGGGTATTGGTGAAAGGTTTGGATACAAGAGAGGAGGGGTACACGGGGCCAGGGTTGGGGTGAATGTCACCATCTTGTAAGGTAGGATTAATAGGCTTAGATGTAATTTTGATTCTGAGAAAGGTTGGGGGTCTTATTTTTCTATGTGAGGGTAGGGTATAGGTGAGGTGAGAGCACCTATGGTATTTGGGTAGGCGGTAGGTAGGGGTAGAATTGGCATTAGAGAATGAAATGTGAGGAGTGTAGAAGGAAGATGTATGTGTCTGTGAGTGTTTTGGCTGAAAGAGGAGTGGGTACTCGAATAAGGTAAGGAGGTACGTTGAATAGAGAATAGTTGATAGTAGAATCAAGAGTAAAAGCAGTGTGGGTAAGTAGAGAGTCATTTTTATGAGTAGGTAAGCTGGAAGTGGTTATAGGGAGCAGAAAGTAGATTAGGGGAAGTCAGGAGGAAAATATATGTGTAAGGTATATGGAAGGATAGTATACAGGTGAAACAGGAGGTAAGGCTATAGAAGGAAATGTAAGGTGGAGGGATGGGTGAAATGAAGAAGGAGGGGTAATAGAGGTAGAAGAGAGAAGGTAAGTATAGGAGGAAGGCTAGTATGTAAGAGAGGTAAGTGGGAGGAGGATATGGAGTGAGAGGAGGGGGGGATTGGTTTGGCGGGAAAGACAGGGATAGGGTGATAGGGTAGGGGGAGGGATTAGAGGAGTATAAGGTTAGGACCCCTGGGGGTGGGTGGGAATTGGGGGTAGGGAGAGGAGCAGAGTGAGCCCGCAGGGCGAATGGAGCGGGATGCACAGAGTAGACCAAGGAGGAAGGAAAACGTATCAGAGAAAGCTAGGTAAGGCAAGGCAAGGGAAGGTAGCTTATGGAGGAGAGGATAACAGAGAACTTAGAAGGGAGGAAAGAGAATAGAAGTAGGTAATGTGTGATAGGAGAATTAATTAAAAACAAAATACAAGTGAAATGAGTTTAAAGGGTGAGTAGGGAGAAAATCTAGTGGGCAAAAGCAGAGGAGCAGTGAGCATACACTGAGGTACTCAAAGAAGAGCCAGACCAAAGGGTGAGAGAGTGTAGGCTAGGTAGCAGTCTAAAGGGAGAGGGAGGAGGGTAATATGGAGTAGAAGGGGAAGGGCTGCTGCTGGCAAGCTTAGCTGGGGCAGACAAAAAATGTAGTAGGGTAACATGGTTACAATCTATACATGTTGGTAAATTAGATGTACTTTCTTGGTAGTGGGATAGCAGTAGGTACAGTCCTTAAATGTCCAAGGGTAGCCGACAGGGAGCACCCCCTTATAGGCAGGAGAGAGTTTCAATCCAGGCAAATTACTCAAGGTGAATCAAGGGAAAGCTAGTCCAAAAGGAAAAGTGGTAGAAAGAGTTTAGATAAAATGAAACGGAGTAAAACATACAATGTTCAATACAGTGCAAAATAGACAGGTTCTCCAGGTATGTAAATTAGTAGTGAACACAATAGATCAGATAAGCAGTCAGGTAAGGCCACGCATTTACATCAAAACATAGAGCAAACTAGGCATAGTATAAACAGAAGAAATATTGCATTAAAGGCAACTGCAAGCTTTGTAAAGTACACAACCACAGTAGAAACTATAGATAATGCAAACCATAAAGTAGGGTAAAACCAGGTAAAGTGAGGGGAAGCCTTAAATTGTGGGATCCTAGCCCAGTCTGCACGTGTAAGGCCACGCTAGTAACACGCAGTTAGATATCAGGCAGTGGCAGTCAATAAAGGCCTTCACAATAATAAGCCAGTAAATAGAGGGAAGACCCCCTGGTCGATGTAAAATCCTGGGTTAAATGGTAACCCAAACACTACCGACTGATAGCAATAAGGGGCAGGGAGGGAAAAATTATCAATGCGGATATCGTAAGATAGTATAGTCTGGTTAAAAACAGAGTTGGACTAAGTAAACTGGTACCATAAGTCTACTCTCCCCAAGTCCCAGTGGGTATCTGTGGGAATATCCTATGATAAGGCCAATACTGATGGAGGCATCTTTACATGAGCCGACAAACTGTCGCTGATCATACCTGGAGTAGGCCAGATAGAGAGATAGCAACCAGAACAGTATAGCATCCACAAAGGCTAATTGTATACGTGCTAAGGGGTGGGCAGCGATTGTGTGGAAAAAATGGTCAGAAGTGCTGCTACCTCCTTCAAAGCATCATAAATATCTGTGTAGCAGTGAGAAACACAAAAAATAAAGGCTGACATGCAGTCGCTAGCAATATTATTGGAGAAACGTACAGAATTAAAAGGCTAGGGCGATGCAGGCATCACAAATGCTAACTGTATGTCTAAACAAGAGTACGCAGCCTCTATGTTATTAAACAATCAGAACCAGTGAGGAACACACTAAAATATAAGCTGACATGCAGTCGCTAGCAATATTACTGTAAAAACATACAGAATAAAAGGCTAGGGCAATGCAGGCATCACAAATGCTAACTGTATGTCTAAACGCAGCATCTATGTCATTAAACAATCAGAACCAAAGCGAACATGCTGTCGCCATCATATTAAGGAGCGAACAGCATTTCAGTAATAACAGATGGATAAAAGTAAAACTGACACGCTGTTATAACGCTGTAGGTACGCAGTACTAAGGCTGAACCCTCTACGTAACTCAGTCTACAGCGAATATACTACATATAGTAGCGTGAAACAAGTTTAAAATCAAAATATACAGCTATGCAAAAGTAGGCGGGCAATACAAATGTTTGTCCAGAAAACGCGTGTTTAAGACAGCTCTCTACAATCAGGAAGCAAAACAAACGCTAACTACACAGATATCTATACAAGGGAACACGCAGAAAAACTCTGTTTAAAAAAGACAGTACATAAAACAGTTCCTTTCATGTTTACAGAGATAACAGAAGATCACAGGCTGTAACAAGCAAGCTCTACAGTATAGCCACAAATGTCTTTGAAAATATGGACAAACTTACTATAGAGTAGGAGCACACAGCTAAGTGTGTACAGCAGCAGCGAGGAGAGCAGAATTAAAGATGGCACCCTAGGGAATAGGAGACCCTTTATGAACTAGCAGAGGAAGTACTGAGGGAGGGGGAGGAGCAGGGATGGCAGGGAGTCGGGTCTAGACAGGAAGGGGTAAGTACAGTGGAATAGAGGAGGGGAAATGGAGATCCTAAGAGAACAAGGATAAGATAGAATATGTTACAATAGTACAGGCAATATAGTGAAAGTAAAGGGTAGGTGGAAGGTATAGTAGGAAAGGGAATAGAGGGGAATAGAATAGATCTAACAGAGAAATGGGAGTAGAAGGAGCATGTATGTCCAATTTATAGGAAGGGAAAGAACATGAGAGGTAGCCTGAATGCAGAACAAGATAGGAAAAGAAAACCAAGAGGGTCCAGAAAAAGATAGGGGAGACACAGCACAGAGTAGACCAAGGAGGAAGGAAAAAGTATCAGAGAAAGCTAGGTAAGGCAAGGCAAGGGAAGGTAACTTATGGAGGGCAGGATAACAGAGAACTTAGAAGGGAGGAAAGAGAATAGAAGTAGGTAATGTGAGATAGGAGAATTAATTAAAAACAAAATACAAGTGAAATGAGTTTAAAAGGTGAATAGGGAGAAAATCTAGTGGGCAAAAGCAGAGGAGCAGTGAGCATACACTGAGGTACTCAAAGAAGAGCCAGACCAAAGGGTGAGATAGTGTAAGCTAGGTAGCAGTCTAAAAGGAGAGGGAGGAGGGTAATATGGAGTAGAAGGGGAAGGGCTGCTGCTGGCAAGCTTAGCTGGGGCAGACAAAAAATGTAGTAGGGTAACTTGGTTACAATCTATACATGTTGGTAAATTAGACGTACTTTCTTGGTAGCTTGAGG